>NC_066576.1:4007656-4052656 GCF_024679095.1 Eriocheir sinensis | reverse complement strand
CCCCAACTCACTCTCTCTCTCTCTCCAACTCTCACACTCTCCCCAACTCTTTCTTATACTCTCCCCAACTCTCTCTCCCCCCAACTCACTCTCTCTCTCTCTTCCCCCCAACTCTCTCTTTCTTACACTCTCCCCAACTCTCTCTCCCCCCAACTCACTCACTCTCAATCAAAACAAACCAGCTTGAATCATCTATCCTCTATCTATTGTTATCATCTATCCTCTATCTAACTCTTCTCCCTCCCCTCCCCACTTACCTCTCTCTGGGTCTGTCCCGTGAGGCCTGTGACGGCATGGGTCCCCGGTGATCCCTGTCGTCCCTGGGCCCCGAGCGATCCACCGGCCGCCTGTCCTCCCGCTCCCTTATCTCCCGGCGGTCCTCGTAACGGCTGCCTCCCCCCACACCTCCCGGGGGGCGCATGTCCTCCCGCCCACCGCCGCTGCTGTGGCTGCCGTGTGTACCGTGGTTGCTGTGGTTCCCGTGGTTGTGCTCGAATCTGGCTGGCTCGCTGCGGTCGTAATTCCTGCTGGGATAGACGTTATTTAGGTTACTGATTCTAAAGGTTGTAGTTCCTGCCAAGACAATATTTAAACGTTATTTGGGTTGTGAATTCTGAAGGTCATAAGAGGTTTGGACCCCACCTAAATGGACTTTATAATTGTGTTGGGCTACAGACACACAGAAACACATAAGGAAACTAGAAAGAATACAAAGGATGGCAACAAAAATGGTTCCAGAGCTGGAGGGATTAACATACGAGGAAAGACCAAAGGAAACGGACTTACCAACACTAGAACAAAGAAGAGAAAGGGGAGACCTAATACAAATCTATAAATTATTGAGCAAAATGGAAGTAGATAACGAGGAGTTACTACTAAAAGAAGGAATTACCACCAGGAACACAAGAGGACATAGTAAAAAATTGAGGAAGGAAAGATGCTTGAGAGACATAAAGAAATAGAAAGGTTTGGAACAGACTAAGTGAGGATGTAGTATTGGCAAAGAGTGTGCAAAGCTTTAAGGAAAAACTGGATAAATACAGATATGGAGACAGGATCAGACGAGCATAAGCCAAGGCCCTGTAAAACTATAACTAGGTAAATACAACTAGGTAAATACACACACACACACACACACACACACACACACACGAGGACACAGTAAAAAATTGAGGAAAGGAAGATGCTTGAGAGACACAAGAAATATAGCTTCCCGTAAAGAAACATAGAGGTTTGGAACAGACTAAGTGAGGATGTAGTATTGGTGAAGTGTGCAAACTGGATAAATACAGATATGGGGACGGGACCACACGAGCGTAAGCCCAGGCCCTGTAAAACAACAACTAGGTAAATACACACACACACACACACACACACACACACACACACACACACACACACACACACACACACCAACCTGCGCTGTGGGGCCGAGGAGGACTCAAAGCGAGAGCGGTTGTCTGGCGCCGGACGTTTGCGGTCGTCGAAGAACTCCCTCCGCTCCCTGTCCTCGGCGGGGCGCTTGATGCTCCGGCGTGTCTCCTCGTACCTACGTTGGTTACTACTAATGGTAACTAATAATTACACAGCACTAAGGCACGCCAACACCTCCACTGTAGCTGCTGGCCACTCCTCCTCCCCACCACACAAACACAGGTAAAGTATAAAAAGACTAATAAAAATAATAATAGCAGACCAATCATAACTAACCTAATACCCTAATGGTTCTCATGGCAAAAACTGATCCCCAAGGTTATAATATATCTAATAATTTAAAAACCCTGAAAATTAAGTGAAAAAAAGCTAAATAATGATAATAATAATAATAATAATAATAATAATAATAATACCACCACACCAATCATACCTAACCTAATACTCTGTTCTCATGGCAAAAACTGATCCCCAAGGTTAAAATATATCTAATTATAACCCCTGAAAATTAAGTAACAAAATATCCAATAAATAACAGCACACAAATCATACCTTACCTAACCTAACCTAACCTTATACTCTGTTCTCATGGCAAAAATTGATCCGCAAGGTTATAATATATCTAATAAGTTAAAACCCCTGAAAATTAAGTAACAAAACATCCAATAAATATGAGCATACAAATCATACCTTACCTAACCTAACCTAACCATACCTAACCTAATACTCTAACTGTTCTCATGGCAAAAATTGATCCCCAAGGTTATAAGATATCGAATAAATTAAAACCCCTGAAAATTAAGTAACAAAATATCCAATAAATAATATCACACAAATCATACCTAACCTAACCTAACCATACCTAACCTAATACTCTCAACTGTTCTCATGGCAAAAATTGATCCCCAAGGCTATAATATATCGAATAAATTAAAACCCCTGAAAATTAAGTAACAAAATATCCAATAAATAATAGCATACAAATCATACCTAACCTAACCATACCTAACCTAATACTCTAACTGTTCTCATGGCAAAAACTGATCCCCAAGGCTATAATATATCGAATAAATTAAAACCCCTGAAAATTAAGTAACAAAATATCCAATAAATTATACCATACAAATCATACCTTAACCTAATACTCTGTTATCACGGCAAAAATTGATCCCCAAGGTTACAATATATCTAATAAATTAAAACCCCTGAAAATTAAGTAACAAAATATCCAATAAATTATACCATACAAATCATACCTTACCTAACCTAATACTCTGTTATCACGGCAAAAATTGATCCCCAAGGCTATAATATATCGAATAAATTAAAACCCCTGAAAATTAAGTAACAAAATATCCAATAAATTATAGCATACAAATCATACCTAACCTAACCTAATACCCTAACTGTTCTCATGGCAAAAATTGATCCCCAAGGTTATAATATATCTAATAAATTAAAACCCCTGAAAATTAAGTAACAAAATATCCAACAAATAAGAGCATACAAATCATACCTTACCTAACCTAACCTAACCATACCTAACCTAATACTCTAACTGTTCTCATGGCAAAAATTGATCCCCAAGGTTACAATATATCTAATAAATTAAAACCCCTGAAAATTAAGTAACAAAATATCCAATAAATTATACCATACAAATCATACCTTACCTAACCTAATACTCTGTTCTCGTGGCAAAAATTGATCCCCAAGGTTATAATATATCGAATAAATTAAAACCCCTGAAAATTAAGTGACAAAAACGCTGATGAATAAAAATAATAATGATAATAATAACATAACCATATATACTATCATGTTAAAGTTGTTCTCATGGCAAAAATTGATCCCCAAGGCTATACTATATCGAATTAATTAAAACCCCTGAAAATTAATGACAAAAAAACTAATAAATGATGATAATAATAATAATAATACAACAACCATATATACTCTCATGTTAAAAGTTGTTCTCATGGCAAAAATTGAATATATCTAATGAGTTAAAAAGTAGACAAAGTATAAAAAGACTAAATAATAATAATAATAATAATAATAATAATAATAATACACTAGATATACTCATGTCAAAGTTCTCATGGCAAAGTTGACCTAAGGCAATTACGAACCATCCTTTTCGGCCAAAATTATACGTTAGAACAGCCAAAAGAGGGTCAAAATTTAATGGTGAGGTGTCAATACTGCCCTCATGGAAGTGTTTATGTAGCAGCCAAGGGGAAACACAGACAAAGGAAGGCTGTTTTTGTTTTCCCTATTACGTATTCAAATAAGTTTCACCCCCTGAAAAGCATTGGCCGTGTATATAAGAAAGCCATGAAGCAAATACCAAACATCATTGTCCATTTTCTTCCTTCCCTCTCTCTGTCTCTCTCTCCCATCTTCATCCAGTCTTCCTATCCCATCTCTTTCTTCACATTCTCTCCCTTCCTCTCTCTCTTTTCCTCCCCTTCCTCTCTCTCTCTTCATCATTGTCCATTCTCTTCCTCCCCTCTCGGTCTCTCTCTCCCATCCTCATCCAGTCTTCCTCCCTATCCCATCTCTTTCTTCACTTTCTCCCCTTCCTCTCTCTCTTTTCCTCCCCTTCCTCTCTCTCTCTCTCTTCATCATTGTCCATTCTCTTCCTTCCCTTTCTCTGTCTCTCTCTCCCATCGTCATCCAGTCTTCCTCCCTATCCCATCTCTTTCTTCACTTTCTCTCCCTTCCTCTCTCTCTCTCTCTCTCTCTCTCTCCCATCGTCATCCACTCTTCCTCCCTATCCCCTCTCTCTTCACTTTCTCTCCCTTCTCCCCCCTCTCTCTCTCTTCCTTCCTTCCTAAATGACTTCCACCCTTGCAGTCTCGATATATCTTAAGTTCCACCTCTTCCGTTCTCCACTTCAACAGTTGTCGGTAAAAATATTCCCTTCCGTCCATCCATTTCTATAGTAAGGTTGCACAGTTCTCTATCTCCTTCAGTCGACAATAACCTCAATGACTTCCATCCTTGCAGTCTCAATATATCTAGTTACAGCTCTGACTTTCCTCCCCTCCTTTTCATTCATCTCTGCACCTCCTTCTCTCCCTCACATCCCTCTATTTCCTTGTTTTTTTTCATCTTTTATTTGCTTTCATTCTTCATTCTTCCACTGGTCGTGTTTTGTCCTGTCATTAACCTTTTCTTTATTCATTTTTATATTGACACTTGATCCTCCTCCTCCTCCTCCTAGGCAAAAATACTTCCTTCCATCTATCCATCTCTATAGTAAGGTTGCACGGTTCTGTCTCCTTCAATCTACAATAACCTAAATGACTCCCACCCTTGCAGTCTCAATATATCTTTGGTTCCAGCTCTTACATTCTCCACTTAAGCGGTTGTAAGTGAATATACTGATCTGTCTTGTAAACTCTGGATTCTGTAACTGTTTTCTATGAGGCAGATGTCCTCTTTTGATTAGATTTTCTCCCTCTTCTCCTCTCTCTCTCTCTCTCTCCCTTCCTCATCAATTTTCTTCCTCCCCTTCTCTCTCTCTCCCTTCATCGTCCATTCTGTTCCTTCCCTCCCTCTCCCATCATCGCCCTTTCTTCCTCACCTTTCCCCCTCTTTCTTCACATTCTCTTCCTTTCTCCCCTTCCCCTCTCTCTTCCTCCCCTTCCCTTTCTCTCCCATCCCCATCCACTCTTCCTCCCTGTCCCCTCTCTCTCTCTCTTCACTATTCTCCATTCTCTTTCCTCCCTAGACTATACTGCTGCAAGGAAAGGCTCTACAGTACCTAGCTGAAGAGTGTGGTGGTGGGTTGATACATGCGGCTAAAACTGTACCCTGTGTTGCGGTTTGGTGGTTCTCTCTCAGCTTTCAAGTAACAATCCATATGCTGTTCCTCCCTTTCCAGCATGTATGTTCTTCCTACCTGGCAATCTACCCTGACAAATGCTTAGTTTTCTTACAGTAAAGTAAAGTTGGGGGCATAAGCTGTAGCAGCGCGTGGCCTCGGTGCTCATCTCTGTAACATTGGGCCTTGAACCTGTGGTGGGAGGGAGCCCATCACCCCGGGACACAGGGCCAGTGTGACATCCAGGCTACCACAGTTTACCTTCCCCAGGTTTCCCCAGGTACCCATTTATCGACCAGCCCGAGAGGGAGGATGAACAGCTGGGTGAGCTGCATGCCGACTGCCCGGGCCGGGATTCGAACCCGAGCCCGCAGAGTAGAAGCCAGGCAAGCTGACCACTAGACCACGGAGGCATATATTTCTTACAGTACTGACCTTATAATCTTCTCTCCTGGTCTTGCAAATAAGAATCCATTTACAGTTCCTCCCTTTCCAGCAAGCTCGTCCTTCCTAGAAAGCGATCCATCCTGTCATATGCTTAGTTTTGTTACAGTGCTGACCTGATAATCTTCTCTCCTGGCCTTGCAAATAAGAACCCATGAATTGTTCCTCCCTTTCAAGCATGTGTGTCCTTACTACCAGGCAATCTACCCTTTCAAATGCTTACTTTTTTCCTCTTTTTTCCTTTCTGTACTGACCCACAAGTCTACTCTCCTCGCCTTGCAAATAAAATCTATGTGCTGTTCCTCCCTTTCCAGCACGGATGTTCTTCCTAGCTGGCGATCTAGTCTTTCAAATGCTTCCTTTTCTTACAGTACTAACCTTATAATCTTCTCTCCTCGCCTTGCAAATAAGAATCCATGAACTGTTCCTCCCTTTCAAGCATGTGTGTCCTTACTACTCGGTGATCTACCCTTTCAAATGCTTACTTTTTTCCTCTTTTTTCCTTTCTGTATTGACCCACAAGTCTACTCTCCTCGCCTTGCAAATAAAATCCATGTACTGTTCCTCCCTTTCCAGCACGTATGTTCTTCCTAGCTGGCGATCTAGTCTTTCAAATGCTTCCTTTTCTTACAGTACTAACCTTATAATCTTCTCTCCTGGTCTTGCAAATAAGAATCCATTTACAGTTCCTCCCTTTCCAGCAAGCTCGTCCTTCCTAGAAAGCGATCCATCCTGTCATATGCTTAGTTTTGTTACAGTGCTGACCTGATAATCTTCTCTCCTGGCCTTGCAAATAAGAACCCATATACTGTTCCTCCCTTTCAAGCATGTGTGTCCTTACTACTCAGTGATCTACCCTCTCAAATGCTTACTTTTTTCCCTCTCTTTCCTTATAGCACTGACCCACAAGTCTACTCTCCTCGCCTTGCAAATAAAATCTATGTGCTGTTCCTCCTTTTCAAGCATGTGTGTCCTTCCTAGCAAGCGATCTACCCTTTCAAATGCTTACTTTTTTCCTCTTTCTCCTTTCTGTACTGACCTGCTACTCTACTCTCCTCGCCTTTGAAATAAAATCCATATACTGTTCCTCATTTTCAAGCATGTGTGTCCTTCCTAGCAAGCAATCTACCCTGACAAATGCTTACTTTTTTCCCTCTTTTTCCTTTCTGTACTGACCTGCTACTCTACTCTCCTCGCCTTTGAAATAAAATCCATGTACTGTTCCTCCCTTTCAAGCATGTGTGTCCTTCCTAGCAAGCGATCTACCCTCTCAAATGCTTACTTTTTTCCCTCTCTTTCCTTATAGTACTAACCCACAAGTCTACTCTCCTCGCCTTGCAAATAAAATCCATGTACTGTTCCTCCCTTCCAAGCATGTGTGTCCTTCCTACCAGGCGATCTACCCTCTCAAATGCTTCCCTTTCTTCCTGTTTTAGTAAGTCTCCACATCCTCCTTCCTGCCCATGCTCCACACTCCACCTTGCCGCCCCTTCCTTCCCTTTCTCTCTTCACCAGCCTCATCCACGTCCTCCTTCCCTTCCTTCCTCTATTCAGGCAAACCGTTATCCCTTCTCTTCTTTCCGTCAAGTTGTTTCCTTCTTTCCTGCCCTCACTGTACCCTGTAAAACCCCTTCCCTTTCTCTCCCTTTTTGCTAGTCTCCTTACCCTGTTTTCCATGTCCACTTTCTACCCTGTCAAACTCTTCCCTTCCCTTCCTTCCTCTTGCTAGTTTTGTTCTCTCCCTGTCTGTCTCCTACCCTGTCAAACCCTTCCCTTCCCTTCTTCTTGCTAATGTTCTTCTTGTTCACTCCCTGTCCAATTTCTACCCTGTCAAACCCTTCCCTTCCCTTCCTTTACTTCTTGAAATTTCCCTGCCTGCTTCCTACCCTGTCAAACCCTTCACTTCCTCTTGCTAATGTTCTTGTTCACTCCCTGTCCAATTTCTACCCTGTCAAACCCTTCCCTTCCTTCCTTTTGCTAGTCTCCTTGTTATCTCCCTGTCTGTCTTCTACCCTGTCAAACCCTTCCCTTCCTCTTGCTAATCTTCCTACCCTGTCAAATCTTCCTCCTTCCTTCCTTCCTCCCTGTACTCCACCCCCTCTTCCCTTCCACCTTCCCTGGCACTCCACCCTGTCAAGTCCTTCCCTTCCTCTTGCTAATCTTCCTCCTTCCTTCCTTCCTTCCTGTACACCACCCCCTCTTCCCTTCCTTTTTCTTCCCAGCACTTCACTCTGACATGTCCTTCCCTTCAAGTCTTCCCCTTCCCTTACTTCCCTTCCTTCCTGTGCTCCATCCCCTAATCTCTTCTCTTCCTCCTTCTTCCCTAATCCCTTCCCTGCCCTGTCAACCTTCCCTCTCCATCCTTCCTTCCTGTAGTCCACTCCACCATGATTCCCCTCCCCTATGACCCTTCCTTTTCAATAGCACTCCGCCCTGCCTTCCCCTTTCCTTCCCTGCCCTAACCCCGTGTCCAGCAAGGCTACAGTAAGGTAAAGGCATTCAATGAGAGCAGAGATACACACCTCATCTGTTGGCGGCGAAGCTCCTCTCTCTCCCTCTCCAGCTTCTCTCTCTCCATCCGCTGGTGTTCTCGTTCCAGGCGCAGTAGTTCGTGTTTCTGTCGCTCTATTCTCTCTCGCTCCATGCGTAATTTTTCTCTCTCCCTGAAAAGTGGGAAAAAATGAGTTAGTGTGTGTGTGTTTCTCAGAGCATGTACAGTGTGGTTCGAGGTTTTTTCTCTCTCTCTCTCTCTCTCTCTCTCTCTCTCTCTCTCTCTCTCTCCATGCATAATTTTTCTCCCTCCCTGAACTAAAAGGTCATAAAAACATCTCAGACACAAAGACCAGGAGGCACTTCTTGTATCGCTCTCTCTCTCTCTTTTTCCATGCATAGTTTTTTCTCTACCTGAACTAAGAGGTCTAAGAACAACTCAGACACAAAGAACAGGAGGTACTTGTAACCAATTAAATGGGGAGCTGCTATAGGCAAAAAGTATACAAAGAATTAAGGAACAATTAGATGAACATTGAGATGGAGACAACCTCAAAAGTGTAGCTTAGGCCCCGAAGACAACAACACACACACACACACACACACACACACACACACACACAGCTGTCTCTCTTGCTGTAAAAAGTAACTTAGCAAAATAAACACACACACACACACACACAAACACACACAGAGCTGTCTCCCTTACTATGAAAATAAATAAATAAATAAATAAAAAATAATAAAAAAATAAAAAAAATCCTTACCTCAGCAGCCTCTCCGCCTCCTCCCTCTGCCGCCGTTCAATGTTCCGCTGCCTGACCTCGTCCTCCCGGCGGCGGCGCTCCTCCTCCCGCATGATCCTCTCCCGCGCACGAAGCCGCTGCCGCTCCCGTTCCTCCATAATCTGCGTGAGGGACAAGGGAGCTCTTAGGGCCCGCAGGCGTCCCCGAGTGCTGTCTCCACGCAGGGCATGAGTTACTCTGCACCAGGCATCGAGTAGCGCAGCCCACCAGTCCCTCCACACCCCTCTGCTCGGCGCCTACTCCAGGGGTTACAACGCTGGACCACTAGGACGAGTGTGGAGATGAGCCGCGGTAAAGGCCATATTAAAAAATGTCTCGGCGCCTCAGTAGAGTGTTAGGGAAGGAAGAGGAAGAGAAAAGTTGGAAAGTTTTGTTTAGTCGGCACAACATCTGTGGTCATATGCCGGAGAGAGACAGGAGGGGAAGGAATTATAGGAGAAGGGAGCAGATTCCAGGAGACGGGACACAACCCCCGATTAATACCTGGTACCCATTCACTGCTGGGTATCAGAAAAGCCACCCAAGTTTATCAACTCCGACCGGGAATCGAACCCGGGCTCTCTCAGTTGTGAGCCGAGTATGCTAACCACTGCACCACGAAGCCCCCCTGCCACGGCAAAGACTTCACGGTGAGCATTCTGCCTCTTGACAACTGTTCCTTTTTGCGCCTTTCTTTAATACTCCAGAATTTTCTTTTTATTTTTTTTCTTTTTTTTACAGGAAAGGAAGGAGCTCGAGGGCAACAACAACAACAACAAAAAAGTGTAAAAAAAATGCCCGCTAATCGCTGCTTCTAAAAATGATAGATGTAAGAGTGGCCAGAATTACTTTGTCCTGCGTTGAGTGTTCCTTGAGGGGTGTGGACGGAGCGGCGGGCGTACTCTACAGCAATTACCAGAAGCTGCGGTAATTGCTGGACAAGTTTTACCTGCTTAAAGTTAAGCACCTCGTGTCTCCCTGTGCGCTGGTGGCCCATCTTGTAGTTGTCGCCGCGGTGCTCCGGCCGCCTCTCAAAGGAGCGGCTGGGGCGGGCCACACGCCGGTCGTGCTCCTTGCTGCTGCGGCTCGCGTCCCTGGAGTGGGAGCGGCGTTCGTCCTTCTTCTCACCCTCCTTCCCGGCCTTCTCGTCCTGCCCCTCCTTCTTGTCCGAGCTGGTGTCCTTCTTGTCCCCGTCGCTCTTCTCGCCCTCCTTCTTCTTGTCGCTGCTGGAGTCCTTCTTGGAGTCCGAGGGCTTGCGGGTGGAGGACGCTTTGTTCCTGCTGGGGCCTCCGGGCTCACCCTTGGCCTGCAGGGAAGAACGAAAAAGTTGGTGTAGAATGTGGAAAGACAAATTCACTGATATGGTTTGGACCTGTTGCAGAATTTACGCCGTCTAACGAGTTAATGGCGACTTAAAATACAGATGCAACCACCTGTCTCTCTCTCACACACACACACACAGGGAAGACCTAGTGGTACGTGACAGAAGTGTGACAAGAGGCAATGGTAAGAAATTGAAGAGCGACTGTAGGAGAGACAAAGAAATACAGTTTTCCATACAGAAGCATAACAACATGTAACGGACTTGACGAGGAGACTGTGTGTGCAAAAACGATTCATGAATTTAAGCCAAACTGGATAATAAGCGTTATGGAGACGGGACAGCACGAGCCTAGTACAGCTCTTTTCCTGTATTTCACAACTAGGTAAAAACACGGCAAACACTTGTAGGTCAGGACAGCACATGAACGCAGGCAGACTCACCTTCTCCACCTGGATCATGCGTCCGTGCAGCTCGGTGTGGTTGAGCTGCGAGATGCACTTTGTGGCGTCCTCGCTGCTCATCATGGTGACAAAGCCGTAGCACTTGGCACCAGGCGTCTTGGCGTTGGTCACTATCTTGGCACTGGTCACCTGCAAGACACCACAATGTTAACACCGAATGGGATTAACCCGGTAGCAGCGACGGGCCAAATTTGTGGCTTTACCGTGTACCAGCTAAGGGCCAAATTTTTACCATGATATAAACCCCCAAAATAGATGATGCGTAAACTGATCACAAGCGCATTGGTACTATATATTATGAAATGGTTTGCGTGAGTGATGATTTTTTCTCATTATTTTGCTCAGAGGCACCTTTAAGATACATGATCCCCGCACCTACCAGGTTAACAAACACCACCAAGGAAAATCACAACCTTTCAATTCCTTCTTTAAAATCTTTGTTTAGAGTTCAATGATCCTCCTCCATCTTTCTCAATCCAGTGTTAACCATTCCTCTATTTCTATTTTCCAACACTTCTGGCAGTAACAATCCATTTATTTCATCTCCAACTCAATGTTTTAAAGATCATTCCTCAATTTCCAGCAGCATCAATCCATCTATTTTAACTCCTACTCAGTGTTTTAAAGATCATTCCTCAATTTCCAGCAGCAACAATCCATCTATTTTAACTCCAACTCAAGTGTTTTAAAAATCATTCCTCAATTTCCAGCAGCAACAATCCATCTATTTTAACTTCAACTCAAGTGTTTTAAAAATCATTCCTCAATTTCCAGCAGCTACAATCCATCTATTTTAACTCCAACTCAAAATTTAGGACATTATAGAGGTGGAGTGGTGTGGCCAATCCCTCGTCAGCTTACCTTGCCGTACTTTGAGAAGACAGACTTGAGGTCCTGAGCCCGGGTGGAGGACGCCAAGCCACTGACCCACAGGTTTCTGCCGCTGCCGCTGCTGCTGGTGCTGCTGCTGCTGCTACCCTTTGTCTTGTGGTCTGTGGGTGATCGTTAGTGCTATCTGTTAAGTGTCCTCACCCACCCACTTGCTGCCACATGTGTTGAGAGAAGCCTATCAATGCAACCACTGTATATGCCTCCGGGAGACTATTAACACCGACTGTGGATTTCCTACTAGACATCACCAAGCTACAGGAATGGAACAAAAAGTGGCTGCTACAATTCAGTGAAGAAAAATGTAAAGTCCTGCACCTTGGGAGGGGATATCCAGCATACCAATACCACATGGGAAACTCTCCACTATCCACCACAGAGGCAGAGAAAGACCTGCGACTATATGTTACCAGGCTACCAGTGAAGGGATATCCAGCACACCAATACCACATGGGAAACACTCCACTATCCACCACAGAGGCAGAGAAAGACCTGCGACTATATGTTACCAGGCTACCAGTGAAGGGATATCCAGCACACCAATACCACATGGGAAACACTCCACTATTCACCACAGAGGCAGAGAAAGACCTGGGACTATATGTTACCAGGCTACCAGTGAAGGGATATCCAGCATACCAATACCACATGGGAAACACTCCACTATTCACCACAGAGGCAGAGAAAGACCTGGGACTATATGTTACCAGGCTACCAGTGAAGGCAAAATCTGTGCCAATCGCAGCAGATAGGTACATGTCCTCACCCACCCACTTGCTGCCACATGTGTTGAGAGGAACTTGATCAATGCAACCACTGTATATGCCTGCGTGAATGTGTGGTGTGCAGCACGGGAGGCTGAACAAACTCACTGAACACAATACAGTCTTGGAGAGGTTGGCTTTTACACCAGTATACACAGCCCAAGTATCTTCACCCCCTCATGGCAATAATGTAAATGAAGTACTAGACCCAAACCTATGCTGGCCCCCTAACCCAGTAGCAGCGACAAGCCAAATTTGTGGCTTTACCGTGTAGCAGCAACGGGCCAAATTTGTGCCATGGTATAAACCCCAAAAAATAGACGATACAAAAACTGATCACAAACACTTTGATATGTATTATGAAATGGCTTGTGTGAGTGATGATTTTTTCTCATTTTTCTCGCTTAGAGGGACCATTAAGAAACATGATCCCTGCTGCTACCGGGTTAATAAAGCAATTGTACCGCCTCTCAAACTTCAACCCAGTGACTCCTGGCTATAGTAATGTAAACTCTTCAACCAGTGTGCTTCAAACTCTTCTTGCTGTGACACAATCTAATTCAAATGTTGCCCTCATGACCCATCCGCTGGCCCCCTGAAAGTGGGTCTTGCCATCCAAAAATTAGTTATCTATCAGTGACAAGGTGACTTAGTTGTAGCCCACTGTGATCCAGGCACGGGGGATGAACCATAACCTGAAAAACAGCATCTAAATTGAGCTGAGTGATAAACAGTCCACTACAGCTGACCCCCAGTATTCACAGCCTTGCCAATGTAAGTTTGTCTATTCGTTAAACATCACGTTTCCCCACAATTTCTTATGAGGTCAAACGGCCAGCGATACACTACCAACTCTTCCTGTCCCTTGCCTCAGCCTCTCCGGTGCCCAGTGCTGCCAAATCTGCTTCCTCACACAGCCTACATGCCTTCCTTGGCCTATTCTATGGTTCCTCTAAGCAACAGCCTCACGCCCCCCTTACCTCTGTCATCCTTGGGCTTGTCGTCCTTGCCTTTCTCGTCACCCGAGCTGTGAACCAAACAAACAGTGCGGTGAGGGAGTGGCCGCCAGCAACATGCATATATTTCACTCTTCACCTAACTGAGTCTATCTGGCAGGTTTACTTGAGCTTGATGACTTAATAACACAAATATGATGGAGCTATAGCTTGGGGAACAGCTGGTATATGAGTGGCATCTGTCATGAGCATGCACATTGTTCTTGTACTGGAGGGACATTACACATCAAAGACTCTTGACAAGTTTCGAATACAACTTGCTGGATTCAATGGCAGCAGCAGCATCACACCCGCTCAGGCTCTTATCTATTTTCTGGTTTCCATATTGTTGGGAAATTGTTGTGCATCATGAGATATACTCCAAGCCAGGATCTCTTCACAGACTTACCCGGAGGGAGGGAGGGAGGGCTCTCCCTGGACGGAAAAGTCCAATGTTGTGTTAGTGTTATGTGTGAAGCTCCATGGCCAGGGTGGGTTGGGTAATGAAGTGACCGTTCATCCCGAGACAAACTCAAAACAAAACTTTCTTTCTTTCAGCCCCAAAAACATCTCTCTACTCCTGTGGCCCAACACAACACAACACCCGTGCCCTCCACCACCACCACCACCACTGCCTGCCACACCCACAGCTCTCCTACCCCCCACTGCCCCCCTGTGCCAATGACCACAGACATCAGCCTGTATCAGCTAAGCCATGTTCCCACCACCACTCCAGCTAACAAAAATGCATAGGAAGGAAGAAATGCAAATAAAAATCCACAGGATAAAAATAAGCCAAACTGGCATGTGGAGGGAGACCCTGCTTCCACATCCAACAGTTTCGGGATGAGGGCAGTCTGTTAGACAAGAGACTAGAGTATGTATATAACGACTGCTCTACCAGATGTATACAGCAAGGGAGGTCATGCCCCATGTTTGAGCAGCAGGAGTGACTGCTGGTGATGATGATACAAACCCAGTGTGAGGAACCAACCTCTTGGGCTTATTGCACTCTTTCTTATCCTGTGATTCGCTGTCCAGGTCCTTGTCCTTCTTCCCCGAGGAGGTGGAGTCTGCGCCGGCGTGCGTGGACGGGCTGCCCTCCTTGGCGCGTGAGCGTTCTGTAGGGCAGTCAGGCACTCGTCAGGACGCCTCGTGGCTCCCCCCTGGCGGGCGGCGCTTCAGTCCGGCGCCAGAAGCGAGTCACGTTGCGACGAGGCTCCGAGCGGAAAAGAGCAGAGGCAGAGGCGGCCGTCCCTGCCGCTGCTGCCGCCCCGCTGCGTCCTTGTGGGAGGGTGGGTGGGGGGACCGTGGGTGGGGGTACCACGCCAGCTTAAATTCGGCTGCACTGCTGACGATGACGAGGAGAGGAGGAGGGGAGGAGGAGGAGGAGGAGGGACCCCTGCGCTGCTGCTGCTGCGGCCGCTTCCGTCATCGCCGCCGCCGCCGCTGCTGAGGCTGAGCACTGATTGATGTCTTATGCAACATACAGACAAGACTGCATGCTGAAAAGGTACTACTGAGAGGCTACAAGATGTCTTGTAAAGATGACTAAGGTGCAATTTCCAGACAGCTAAGCTGGTGCCTTGAGCCAGTGCTCCCTCAACCACCCCACACCTGCGGCCACTGCTGCTGCTGCTGCTGCTTCTGCTGCTGCTGCTGGTGCCTCTTGGTGCCTGGATCCCTGGGTCCCCCTCACCCCTCTCCTTCTTCATGGTCTGGGCAAAATACACTCAAGTGTCCTAGAGAATAACGCTATGGATTTAAGGTACTCATTCCAAATGGAGGCGGAGGTCTCTTTGCATAAAAAGGAAAGCATGATGTATTGTGGCAGCCAACATGAGGCTTTATATTAATCATAAATCCTAGCTATGGGCACCTAACCTCAGACTCACGCAGGGCAGACAAAGAGCTCGGCACGGCTCTGGCCTTCTTCCGGAGAAAAGCGGCAGCTCTCTTGATGCCGGCGGAGGGGCAGGGCGTCTAGGAGGGTCCGGTGCGTGTGTGTACGACTGAGGCACTTGGGGCAAAACACTGTCCTGCGCAGAATGTCCTTACGGGTAAACAAGCAGTTCTTGCAGTCACCACTGTGAACACTCTTGGACATACCTTGGGCTTCCTCGCTGCTGTGGCGGGCGTGGCTTCTTCTGACTTGTGAAATTACTCCTGAATGCATGAGTCTTTGGTTTGTGCCCAGACTTGACAGTCCCTAACTCATATACAAACAAGTGTGTAAATAGTGATCACCCGCAAGGGCCTTACCTTTACCACGCTGAGACGGGTCCTCCTGAAACAATGGAGAGAGGGCGTGTAAATAACATGTGTGTGCTTTGATACAACATTACTAAAACTGAACATAACATAAAACACTGCTCACACATCACTGTAACTAACAAGAAATAACCAAAACTGAACATAACATAAAACACTGCTCACACATCACTGTAACTAACAAGAAATAACCAAAACTGAACATAACATAAAACTACTGCTCACACATCACTGTAACTAACAAGAAATAACCAAAACTGAACATAACATAAAACACTGCTCACACATCACTGCAACTAACAAGAAATAACCAAAACTGAACATAACATAAAACACTGCTCACACATCACTGTAACTAACAAGAAATAACCAAAACTGAACATAACATAAAACTACTGGTCACACATCACTGCAACTAACAAGAAATAACCAAAACTGAACATAACATAAAACTACTGCTCACACATCACTGTAACTAACAAGACGTATCCATGCTTGCCAAACTAACCCCTTGACTGTGGATTTCCTACAAGAAGACATCACCAAGCTACAGGAGTGGAACAAAAAGTGGCTGCTGCAATTCAATGAAGAAAAATGTAAAGTCCTGCACCTTGGGAGGGGAAATCCACCTCTATAGATTCTTTTTTTTAGGAGCAGCGAGTAACGGGCTTTTTTTATTATTGTTTCCTTTTTTTGTGCCCTTGAGCAATCTCCTTTGTTGTAAAAAAAAAAAATAAATAAATAAATACCAATACCACGTGGGAAACACTCCACTATCCACCACAGACGCAGAGAAAGACCTGGGAGTGTATGTTACCAGGCTACCAGTGAAGGGATATCCAGCACACCAATACCACATGGGAAACACTCCACTATCCACCACAGAGGCAGAGAAAGACCTGCGACTATATGTTACCAGGCTACCAGTGAAGGCCAAATACGTGCCAATCACATCGGACGGGTTAAAAGAAAACTCTAACCCTCAATAACAGAAATAAAGAATAAAGAATTTAGTCTCCCACAGTGAAAGGCAACACTATGTCTGTCCTTCGTAGAGATAGCGAGATAGAGATAGAGCAGTAAGTAGCAGGCTTTTTTTTTTTTTTTTCTTTCATTGGGTTTTTTTTTATGCCTCTGCTGTAAAAAAATAAATAAAAATATAAAAAAGTGAGTCACATTCGGACAAAGTGAAGGATCTGCGCCGCCTCACCTGCTCGTGACGGTCGGGTTCGTTGAATGTGAGTTCGTCCTCGAGCATCTTCTCCTCGTCCTCCAGCATAAGGTTGATGGAGTCGTCCTCCATGTTGCGTGTGTCCTCCTCATCCCCCCCGACCTCCTCCTCGCTGGCCTCCGCTTGCTCTGCACACCACCACAAGGACAGTATTAAAAGAAAGCGCTTAAGACTCACTTATTCACTAAATCCTATGACTTCACAAATACAGTCATCCCTCAAATAGTACGGTTTCCAATAATTATGTTTCAATTTTATATGGATTTTCGTAGATTTTTTTAGGATTTTTGAATTTTCCGATGAGCAGAAAATTTAAAAATCCTAGTTTTTCTATGACGATCCATATAACAGCGAAACCGAACTATTGGAAGCCGTACTATTTGAGGGACGACTGTATGAGGCTTGAGGACAACTATAGGTGCTAATATTACTGTTATAATGTTAGCGGCCTTGTGGAGCACTGCCACGGCGGCGGACCGGGGCCTGAAACCTCATCAACGGTAACAGTAAAAGCAAAGCCATGGGGAAGAAAGGAGAAGAAAAAAGTAGAAAACACATCAGCTTAGGGTGAAGTGTGTAAGTGTGCACTGTGATCTCTTTTATAGGCATGTCCAGCTCCACACACACACAAGAACATAGGGAGACTGCAAGAGGTGGAATGGCCTACACAGGGCAGCTCCAGGTTCCCCCTCACTACCACCTGTCATCCTCGTCCAAGTAGCTATCCTGTCTACTCTTAACCCATTGACTGTGGATTTCCTACAAGAAGACATCACCAAGCTACAGGAATGGATCAAAAAGTGGCTGCTACAATTCAATGAAGAAAAATGTAGTCTTGCACCTTGGGAGGGGATATGCAGCATACCAATACCACATGGGAAACACTCCACTATCCACCACAGAGGCAGAGAAAGACCTGGGAGTGTATGTTACCAGGCTACCAGTGAAGGGACATCCAGCACACCAATACCACATGGGAAACACTCCACTATCCACCACAGAGGCAGAGAAAGACCTGGGAGTGTATGTTACCAGGCTACCAGTGAAAGCCAAATGCGTTCCAATCGCAGCGGACAGGTTAAAACAAGCTATCGTCCCTGCACAAACTATGTGGCAGCCGAGTCTATTCCATTCCCCCACCACCCTATTACTAAACCAATGCTTGCCTATTTCTCTCCTAAATCTATACTTTTCTAATATAAATCCATTACTGCGTGCTCTATCCTGCTTGCTAATTCTCAGTACATTAATTATATCGCCTTTGTTGTAACCCTTGACCCATTTGAATACTTCTATCAGATTTCCCTGCACTTCATCTTTCTAGTGAATATAAGTTGAGATGTTTCAGCCTATCTTGAAATGGGAGGTTCCTCAGCCCCTGAATCATCTTGGTCATCCTCCTCTGAACTGATTCTAGCAAGTTGATGTCCATTCTGTAGTGTGGGCTATAAGTGAGGATGTAGTATAGGTGAAGAGTGTGCATAACTTAGAGGAAAAGCTGAACAAATACAGATATGGAGATGGGACCACACGACAACAAGCCCAGGCCCTGTAAAACTACAACTAAGGGAGTGGATGGTGCTGCTGCTGGGGCTCAGTGGAGAGACAAATGGACGAGTGATTGAGGCAGTGAAAGAGTTCTTGGAGAGCATGTGGCGTGCAAGATGTAGGCAATGATACCTTGCCCCGAGTAGAACACTGACTTTCTGTATGTTTTGTTTTTTCCTTCCCAGGAGCTGCCGATACAAAGGCCTGGCTGGGGAGAAATCCCAAGCCACCTGTGACATCAAGATCAAGACTAGGTAAATACACACAACTCACCTGCTTCCTCCTTCCCTGCGTTCCAGTCCTTCTTGACCTCCTTCACCTTGGTCCCGTTGGCCTTGGCTTCTGACTGGCTCTTTCCTTCCTCGCTCCCCTCAGCACTCTCCTCATTCTCCTTTGTTGCCTGTGCTTCTTCCTGCTCCTGTGCCTCCTCCTGGTCCTCCTCCTCATCCTCCTCCTTCATCCCAGAGTCCCCGTTCACGTGGTCCGCCAAGTCCTCCTCAGCATCACGTTCCATTGATTCTGGAAGACACACGAGGGGTTGGCTGATACACCTATTGCCTTAATTAACCCCCATAGAGTACAAGGCAAAGACCAGTAAGAGGGAAGGATAAAACAGCTATGAAAACAGATTCAATACACGCACACTCCCTCCCCTCTTCACGCACTCTCTCTCAGCCTCATGGACACTCCCTCCCCTCCTCACAGACACTCCCTCCCCTCCTCACGCACACTCCCTCCCCTCTTCACGCACACTCTCTCTCAGCCTCATGGACACTCCCTCCCCTCCTCACAGACACTCCCTTCTTCCTCCTATGTGTACTTACTGCGGCTCTGCTTGGGGGTGCCTCCTGCACTTCCTACAAGGCTGGCCTCAAACTCGTACTCATCAGCGTTGTGTCCGTCATCCTCCAGGGCCTGCAAGGAAACACCAAGTGGCTTAAGACAAGATCCATGATTATATAGCCCACCATTCAGTTTAGCTTACATGACTAGGAGCAGGTGGCTGGGAACATGATGACTACTGGGAACATAAGAACATAGGGAGACTGCAAGAGGACTTATAGCCTACACAGGGCAGCTCCAGATTCCCCCCCACTACCACCTGTCATCCTCATCCATGTAGCTATCCAGTCTACTCTTAAAACAAGCTATCGTCCCTGCACTCACTATGTGATTGCTGAGTCTATTCCATTCCCCCACCACCCTGTTACTAAACCAATGCTTGCCTATTTCCCTCCTAAATCTATACTTCTCTAATTTAAATCCATGATAGCTAGCTACCGGGAACATGATAACTACAGGGAACATGATAACCACTGGGAACATGATAGCTACTGATGCGTTCACCCACTGATTACCTACCGTACTCTCTAGTCTAACCCTACACTCACACACTTCTTGACCATTCCAGCTGTGAGAGGAATTAGGGTGTGTGAGAGCTCTGAACTTCCTCCTAGAAATCATATTATTACAGTCAGAAAGCGCACAAATAGCTTCAGTGCATCTACAGGACACTCCACATATTGCAACAGTCCCACTTTGTCACCAGGCCGCCAGTGACAACAGTCTGTGCGAAGTCATAAACAGTTAAAGCTTACCAAAGTAAATCTAACCAATTCATACCTGACCTGTGTGTGCTCCACACATTTAACAATCATGGAAACACTTTCGAAATCAAATTCAAGGACTATTTGTTATTGAAAATAGGGGATAATATTCACGAAAGTGTAGCCTCCTCTGGCGGCAGCCGCTGTGGTGCTGCAGCCAGTGTTGCGAGAAATACCTCTTCGCAGAAGTCGCATATACATGTAGGGGAAGGGTCAAGGGGGGCAAAGCCCCCCCCGTTAGCAGGTTGTAAAGTTCAGTTTAAATATGCTCCCCCACCCTAAACCCTCTGCGAGCTATTTTGCAGCTGCGGCGGCAATAGCCACCACCGTGGCCGCAGCAAGAGGTGGCTAGTATGCTTTCGTGAATATTATCCCTTATTTTCAATAATAAATAGTCCTTGAATTGGATTTTGAAAGTTTCCATGACTGTTGAACGTTTGCAGGATATATGAAGAGCTAGTGATGCTTCATGAGTCAGGTCATGAAGTGCTGGCACCAAGCTACTACAACAAATCTTTACCATCAAAACTAACCTAACCACCTAATTCGCCCCCACAACCCCCCTTCCGGCAGAGCTTCGCCCCCTCGACACCCCAAACAGAGGAGCTTCGCCCCACTTATATTTTCCGGAGGTCATTTGTTTCTGCACGACATTCAGGGACCAAAAAAGTATCACTATTGTAAGTAATGGCTTCGCGGGAGGCGGCTGCCCCCTCGTCACGCCCTCCCTGCCCCCCACACCACCATGCCCCTGCCCCCACACCCTCCCTGCCCCTGCCCATGCCCCACACGCCGCCTCGCCCTGCCCACACCCCCGCTGGCCCCAACACCCGCCCCGCCCCGCCCCGCCAGACACACGCGCGGCCCTTCGGGAAAACATGCATCCGGGCCGCCAGTCCGCCATTGTTCTGCTCGCTTTCTCACCTTCTTGAGGCGCTCTATCAGCACTGCCTTGATGCCCGCCTTGTCCAGCCCGCGCTTCTCTAGCTCGGCTCTCAGGTCCACCACGCGCAGCTCCTCGACCTTCCTGGGTTTGGCGTCAGTGGACATTCTTCAGCGCGGAGAGTCAGTGTGTGACGATGGCTGACTCCTCCGTCTCCTCTCCCTGCTCGTGGCGCTGCGGCGAGAAATAACTCCGCGGGGAAATAGGTCGCACTGCTGTCCACCACGCATGCGCACTGGGGAATACACAGCAGAAAACACCTTAATTTGCCTTATTTTGTTGTAGTTTTGTCCATTTGTGATCGTTGTGGTGGTTTATATTGCTGGTAAGACAACAACACACCAGACCAAGAGACCAGAGAAGTAGGAATTGAGTGAACGTCAACATGGGGTAATTCTTCCTATAATTTGCCCTATTCGTTTGTTGTAAAGGCTTCTCTTGATTAAAATTGTTGCTCTGATGCTTTTGTCGTGTATTAAAGCCGCAACAGGAGTGAAATATAGAAAAAGTAGGCAAGCTGAACCTTCCTCTGCGAGCTATTTTGCGGCTGCGAGCTGATTCCTACAACACCGTCCCAGCATTTAGATGTACGATAACTTTCTTTAAAATACGATAATCAGACCAGCTTTAGGAATATAGAACTATGCTTTCAACTCGCAAAAAGCATCAGTAAGTAATAGTTTTGATAGAAAATGTATCTTGCTGTTATTTTTGCGTGGTTAAGACAGCTTTTGGTCAGAAATGGTGAAATATAATGTGTTGAGTACGACAATTTAGTGACGCTGCTCGTGCCCTCTTCCTGCGCAGCGCTCCATCCTTTCTTCCTAACTATATATATTTCAACTATTTTTTGTCCCTGTAATATGCGGTCCCATTTATAATACCGCTATCCACCTTATGTACCTCCTGAGTCACATTGGTCAGGTCACGGGTCAGGTCAGGTCAGGGCATCGATCCTCGCTAACCCCGATCCTTAATTATGTAGTTATCTCACTAATTAAGTAGCTATATCTCTCGTTATCACTGATGCCTATGCCAATCTATATTAATTCTCCCTTCTGAGTCGCGGTGGTCAGGTCAGAGGTCACAAATCCACAAATAGGAAAATACAGAACAACAGGCTCCCACCCCCTCCGTGACCCTATATATCCCTTAGCAATATAAATTAAAAATAAATAAATAAAATAACCTGTTTAGTGAATTTATGTAAGGGTCATTCTCACGTGAAAGTTGACCCCCAAATGTTTGACCGAGGAATATATTTGAATCTACAAAAGAATTATCAATGTTAAGTCGACCCCCAAAGTTGAAACGTAAAAGAAATATGAGATTTTCTACTTTTGAAATACTAAGGGTCGCATTTTAAGACATTTCGCTGCCCAAAAACACCTATTTGACAAGGCTTTTGCACGAGTTGTGGGCATTTCCAGGAGTAGTTTCATGACCCTTCCTCTGTACCCCTGAAGAAACACTCTAGAACCCAACTGACCCCATCTTTGACCTTTAGAAATAGGTCATGTGAGACGCCAAAATGTTTTATAATACCGACCTAATTATCCTTTAATATTTGAATAACTAAAGCATCTCAAATTTCCCTTTACGTAATCTTCCATGTTTTTCTTCAATACCATTTCACTTATTTCACTGGACCCTTCACCTTCACCCCATTAACCGTGTAGCAGCGACGGGCCAAATTTGTGGCTTTACCGTGTAGCAGCGACGGGCCAAATTTGTGGCTTTACCGTGTAGCAGCGACGGGCCAAATTTGTGGCTTTACCGTGTAGCAGCGACGGGCCAAATTTGTGGCTTTACCGTGTAGCAGCGACGGGCCAAATTTGTGGCTTTACCGTGTAGCAGCGACGGGCCAAATTTGTGGCTTTACCGTGTAGCAGCGACAGGCCAAATTTGTGGCTTTACCGTGTAGCAGCGACAGGCCAAATTTGTGGCTTTACCGTGTACCAGCGACGGGCCAAATTTGTGGCTTTACCGTGTAGCAGCGACGGGCCAAATTTGTGGCTTTACCGTGTACCAGCGACGGGCCAAATTTGTGGCTTTACCGTGTACCAGCGACGGGCCAAATTTGTGGCTTTACCGTGTACCAGCGACGGCCAAATTTGTGGCTTTACCGTGTACCAGCGACGGGCCAAATTTGTGGCTTTACCGTGTACCAGCGACGGGCCAAATTTGTGGCTTTACCGTGTAGCAGCGACGGGCCAAATTTGTGGCTTTACCGTGTACCAGCGACGGGCCAAATTTCTGCCATGCATAAACTGATCACATATGCGTTGATATATATTATGAAATGGTTTGCGTGAGTGATTGCTCTTTCTCTTTATTTTGCTTAGAGGGGCTAACCTAACCTAACCTAGCCTGACCTAACCTAACCTAACCTAACCTAACCTAGCCTGACCTAACCTAACCTAACCTGACCTAACCTGACCTAACCTAACCTAACCTAACCTAACCTAGCCTGACCTAACCTAGCCTGACCTAACCTAACCTAACCTAACCTAGCCTGACCTAACCTAACAAACATGACCCCCGCAGCTACCGGGTTAATTGCCACCTTCTGCAGCTCACTCGTCACCGCTGCTGCCTATGCCAATCTATATCATCCCTTCTGAGTTGCGGTGGTCAGGTCAAAGGTCACCCTCGCTAACCTCACACTGCATGGCACACACCCTTTGAAGTAATGACACACACTTCATATTACAACTCTTTATCAAGTAAACTTGCATCCATGTACACAGTATATACAATGAGCATCACATACATAAGAAAAAATCCACTCCTTTTCCTGAGAGTCTATTCCTACTGTGTTTGACCCCTTCGAACCGGGGTTACTTTAACATTCACTGGACCTTACCACTGACAAGTCCAGCCCCTTGACAGCCTTATCGGAGGGCTGGTCAGGACGTCAAGGGCTTCCGTCAAAGGATTTAAGGTTATGGGAGGCACGGCACTGCATCTCTGTTCATATGTCAATCCATCAATCACTATTCTGTCCATTTAGATAAGAGTAATATTTCTCCTCTGTACCATATCCAGATCACACCCACACAACCTTTCAACAGTAAAAAATTGTAATAAAATGGAGTCCGGCAGAAGATGTGAATATGATTATAAGATGGGGAGTGAGATAACATACAGAGAAGTGGAGGAAAATGAATTGGGAGCGACTGTCTCAGAGAACCTGTCACCATCACACATCAACAGGATAACGGGACAAACTCTGAATTTGCTGAGGAACATAAGGACGGCATTTGTATACTACTTGGATGGGGAGATGATGAAGAAAATAATAGTCACAATGATAAGGTTAGAGTACGCAGTAGTGGTCTGGTCTCCTCACGAAAAGAAGAACATAAGGAAACTGGACAGACTGCAGAGTGGCAACTAAGATGGTACCAGAACTTCGAGATTGGACTTATGAGGAGATTCAATAGCATGGGGCTCACAACCCTGGAGAGAAGAGAGAGAGGAGATCTGACGGCGGTGTACAGGGTGGCGAGCGGAGTGGAGCATTTGGACAGAGAGGACCCGTGTGTGTGGAACGAGAGAGAAACGAGAGGACATGGAAAGAAGTTGAGGGCGACCACGTGCAGGAGAGATGTGAAAAAGTTTAGCCTCCCTAACAGAAGCATTGAGCTGTGGAATACTGAAGGAGGAGGTGGTTTGTGCAATATTCATGATTTTGAGGAAAAGTTCGACAGGAGTGGATATGGAGATGGGACAGCGCGATCGTAGCTCTTTTCCTGTATGTCACAACAAGGTAAATACGACTAGGTAACTAGGTAAATATAATACGAGATTCGTTATTTACAACCTTCTTCTGAAGACGAGAAAATGCATAAAATAGCTACCAGTTTCCTTTCCTGCGTGGTAGAGTAATTACAGTATGGCTTCAAAATACATCACTGCTTTCAAGAAGTAAAAACAGGTATACACGAGGAACTCAATCCACAGTTAACCCTCAACAGATTGGACCCCTTCCGAGCCTGCCCTGTGCTTACGTTTCAGCTGCCGCCCCACTGCACAGGACACTACTCGGAGCGATATATATTTACATCTAGCCGGACCTTCTCTTCTGCACCTCCCAAAAATTACTCAGAAGTACTTCCTCCATTTACACAAGAATTACTGTACTCAGAATTGCTGGCCAACTCAGGAACAGCCTTGCTTAGGTACAGACAATTTTTTGATATTCAAGTAATTGAGATTCTCGGCCATTTCAGAAAGGATGTCGCCCCAAACAGTCCAATATGTGGAGGGTTTACTGCATGGGAACACATAAAGCTTTGTACAGTAATTAAAACTGGATTTCTATTGATATTGTACTGTTGCTGCCTGAAGCTTACTCCATATAAATACATTCAACCAAAACCTGAGTTTCTTACAATAAAATGTAAATTGCAATGATACAGTAATGTCTTAACCTAATAGCAGCGACGGGCCAAATTTATGGCTTTACTGTGCAGCAGCGACGGGCCAAATTTGTGGCTTTACCGTGTAGCAGCGACGGGCCAAATTTATGGCTTTACCGTGTAGCAGCGATGGGCCAAATTTATGGCTTTACCGTGTAGCAGCGACGGGCCAAATTTATGGCTTTACCGTGTAGCAGCGATGGGCCAAATTTATGGCTTTACTGTATAGCAGCGATGGGCCAAATTTATGGCTTTACTGTATAGCAGCGATGGGCCAAATTTATGGCTTTACTGTATAGCAGCGATGGGCCAAATTTATGGCTTTACCGTGTAGCAGCGACGGGTCAAATTTGTGCCATGATACAAACCCCCAAAAATAGATGATACATAATCTGATCACAAATGCTTTGATATATATTATGAAATGGTTTGTGTGAGGGGTGATTTTTTCTCAATTTTCTCGCTTGGGGGGACCATTAAGAAACATGATCCCCGCTGCTACCAGGTTAAGCTTAATCATCAACAGCTTCTTATTTACTATTTTCAGTCTATTGACAAAGTAAACAAAACAAAACATGTGTACTGTTACAAGTGTTACGGCAGAACTCGAGTGTGTGAGGAGGAAGATGATGTTTTTCGATGTTCATTGGCGATGTGGGAAGTAGCGATGCTGAAGAACATGACAGGCAGAACTATGAACATAAGAACATAAGAACATAAGGAAATGGTTCTATGACTAGCCCTGTCACACCATGATGCCAACCACACTAAGGGCTGTACTCAACGGTGCCAGACTGTCGTACTCAGCCTCCGATGAAATAAAGTTTGTCAGAATCATTTCAAAGTCCGATGCAACAAATCTATGAAGTTATGAAAGTATAAATATATAATGTCGTCCCTCAAATAGTACGGTTTCTGTTATATACGGATTGTCGTAGAAGATCTTTCAGGATTTTTAAATTTCCTGCTTATTGGGATATTTAAAAATCCTTAAAAAATCTTAGAAAATCCACAGAAAACCAAAACCGAGCTATTGGAAACCGTGCTATTTGAGGGATGACTGTACTTGGAAAATCTGTTTCCTATGCGTTTCAGATTTCCTCCGTTCTCTTTGTAAAAACTCTGTTGGCAGCGCTGGGGACCTCACAAACATCCGCTGTGACTGGTGTGCACAACAAAAAAAATAGACTCACGAACTTTGGAGCCACGAGGCGAAGAGCGTAGCAATTTATTTTATTTTCTTTATACAATGTTTATTTTGCGTCATCAAAGTTCACTGTATATTTCCTCTTCTTGGGTATTTTTCTAATGCAGAATGCTGAATTACCAAGCCAATGATGCATGAAAACAGCACGGAGAGAAAATATGACGGTGAAATTGTTAATGGAAAAAAATGAAACCTTGCCCAGCGCTGTCAGGTCACTCGCTGCACCTCTCGAGACCCCCAAGCATGTCATGGTGGAAACAGACTCATCAAACTTATGGTGCGTGTGTAAAATAAATAACAGACATGAGTGAGAGCTACAGAGCCGTCTTTAGTGTCAGATCCTTTGCTGATGATAAAATCTTTGCCAGAATGCATTGTATTTTAACCGTGTAGCAGCGATGGGCCAACTTTGTAGCTTTACCGTGTAGCAGCGACGGGCCAAATTTGTGCCATGATTTAAACCCCTCAAAATAGATGATACATAAACTGATCAGAAATGCTTTGATATTGTGAAATGGTTTGTGTGAGTGATGATTTTTCTCATTTTTCTCGCTTAGAGGGACCATTAAGAAACATCATCCCCGCTGCTACCGGGTTAAAACATTTCGCCGCCCAAGTTCACATATTTGACAAGGCTTTCATATGAGTTGAGGGCATTTCCAGGAGTAGTTTCATGACCCTGGTGGTAGTTTAACCTTTCCTCTGTACCATGAACCTAAAGAAACACTCATTAGAGCTTGATTCATCCATTCTTTGACCTTTAGAAATAGCTGATGTGAAAAGGTGTCTTGTATTACTGACCAGAGGGGAGAAAGCTGCAAAGGATCATGAATAGACCAAGAAGATTACCCGGGTTCTAATGAGTGTTTTTTTAGGTTCATGGTACAGAGGAAGGGTCAAACTACCACCAGGGTCATAAAACTGCCCCTGGAAATGCACAAAATGCCTACGAAAGCTGGGTGGAATGTGTGTGTGTGTGTGTGTGTGCTTGGGTACTGTGATGTTGAGAATGTGACCTCAGGTGTGTGGCGGGAAGGACCGTCTCTGGTGGCGAGTGGAGACGGATTGTGGCTGCGGGAAGCTAGTGGAAAAACATTAAGATCGGTATAATAACACTTTCGCTTCTCACATCAGCCATTTCTAAAGGTCAAAGAGGGGGTCAGTCGGGTTCTAATGAGTGTTTCTTCAGGTTAATGGTACAGAAGAAGGGTCAGACTACTACCAGGGTCATAAAACTGCCCCTGGAAATGCCCTCAACTCCTACGAAAGCCTTGTCAAATATGTGTTCTTATAATACGACCCAAACTCTCTCGTGTGTGGGTCCCTCAAGGCGGACAAACTGACATTGGGCAGTGACTGTGAAGTGTGCAAGGAGGAGATGAGGAGATCCAGGCCTTGGCAAGTACATGTTCTCTTAATTAAGGCAGACAAAATGATGTTGGGCAGTGAGTGCGATGTGTGTGAGGAGGCGGTGAGGAGATCTAGGCTTTGGCAAGTACATGTTCTCTTAATTAAGGCAGACAAAATGATGTTGGGCAGTGAGTGCAATGTGTGTGAGAAGGAGGCGGTGAGCAGATCTAGGCTTTGGCTTATGTACATATTCTCTTAGGTGATAAGCTGAACACACAAAATCACTAACATATGACGAGAGGCCAATGCTGACAGTGCACCGAACTTTGAACTGTATTGCACCAAGTTTTCTCTCACTCGGAACTGACCTCTCTTTTGGCCACTCTCTACAGTTATCTTACTTTTTAAGGAGTCGCATCCTTTCCCATAAAAAAAAAAGACCCGACTCCTCAAACCAGGCTTCCGCTTTAATCATAATACGCTTTCGGCACCAAGTACACTATGAGGTGGCACTCAGGGCACATTAAGTCAGTGACGCAAGTGGCGAGATTAACGACGGCCATTTCAGGATAGAAGGAGAAGTAGCATTTCGGGCACTCATCCGGGCAGGTCTGCGTTGGGTGCAAGATCACCAGGTAGTTCCCCGACGCCAACACCTTGCTGGGTATGAAGTCGGAGTACCAGCTCGGAGGTGTCGCAAGGTCAACGCTTTCTTTCCTTTTGGCCATGGGGAGACAACTAGCCCTCTGTTTAACGGGCTTGGGTTTTGTGACACTGTTCCCTTTGTTTCTTGCCGTGCCTTCCTCTGCTCTCCTGGCTACCGGCTTCACGACACACACCTTCTTCGCGGCTGTGGAGTTCTGCAGTTGCTTTGTCTTCTGTGGGGGTAGCCGGTCCTTATTGCCTTCTGAGGTGACAAGCTTTTTGCTCCCCTGGCTTGAAACGGTTTTGGTATTTTGTGGTTGCCGCGATTTCTGTGGAGTTTGCTGTTGTTTCTTCAAGGGCGGGATCTCTGTGGTGGGCTGTGGTTGCTGAGATTTCTGTTGAAGCTGCTGTTGTTTTTTCAGGGGCGGGGTCTCTGAGGAGTTCTGTGGCTGCCGAGATTTCTGTTGAAGCTGCTGTTGTTTCTTCAGGGGCGGGGTCCCTGTGGTGGGCTGTGTAGTGTTCTGTAGTTGCCGGGATTTCTGTGGGAGCTGCTGTTGCTTCTTCTGTGGTGGGGTCTCTGTGGTTCTCTCTAGTGGCCTTTGATTTCTGGGCTGGTCTTGCTTCTTCAGTGGTGGGGTCTCTGTGGTGGGCTGTTTGGTTTTCTCTAGAGGCCTTTGGTTTCTGGGTTGCTCCTGCTTTATGGGGGGTAAGGTGCTGCCATTAGTCAACCTTGTAGGAGCGTTCGGTAACTGCCGTGGAGTATTGAGGATCTGTAACTTTGGCAACTGTGGCTTCTTGGGCGATGACCGGATGACCTCTTTGCTGTCCTTGAGTGAAACTGCTGTGGTGGTGTTCTGTAGCGGCCTTGGTCTCTGTGGGGATAGGGGCTCCTTCTTGGCCAGTAAGATTCTGACAAACTTGGTGCTGCCCGGACTCAAAACTGATTTTGCGGCATTCTGTTGCTCCTGTTTCTTTAGGTGTGAGGTCCCTGTGGTGGCCTGTGCGGTGTTCTGTAGTTGCCTTGATTTCTGTGGGGGTTGGTCCTGCTTCTCTTCTCTGGTGGTGCTCTGTGGGGTCTGCTGTGAGGGCTGTAACATCTTCTTTGGTGGAGGGGCAAGAGTGGGCGCTGTGGTTGTGTTGTTCTGCAGTTGCCTCTTCTGTGGGGAGGGTTGTTGCTGCTGCTTCATCAGTGGTGGGGCGGTGAGCCGTGCACTGCCCTGAGCTGAAACTGTGGTGGCGCGCTGTGGTTCCTTAGCCTGCTGTGTGGGTTGTAAGCTCTGTTTCCTTGTTAGTGAGGTGGTGATCCCTGCGCCGCCCTGAGCTGAAGCTGTTGTAGCATTCTGTGGGTGTGTCTGCTGTGGGGGTTGTAATTTCTGCTTCTTTAGTGGGGGCTCTGTGCTGCCCTGACCTGAAGCTGTAGTGCCATTCTGTAGCTGCCTTTTCTGTGGGGAGGGTTGCTGGTGCTGCTGGCCCTTCTCGGGTGCTGAACGGTTGGGCCCTGTGCTGCTGCTGCCCTTGGCTAAAAATGCTGTGCTGTTCTGGGGTCCCCTTGGCTGCTGTGAGGGCCCTGTGTTTCCCTGCCCCAAAACTCTTGGTGTTGCGTTGACCTGTGCACCGGTGGCCTGAGCAGGAAGGCACACCATGAGGCTGTTTTTCTGACGCTGTGCTCTAAAATTTAGCTTCATGGCAGTGTTTAAGTATGCCATTCTTGGTGTCTGGGCGACTGCCTTGAGCGCATTGAGCCCCGCCGGGATATGCGGAGAGTTAAGGACAGTACTCCAGGGTGGGATGTCCTTGAGGGGGCTGAGAGCCTCTAGGTAGGAGGTGATGGAACTGGCCAGCTCAGTTTTATACTCCGTGGAGCCCTGTGGAGCTGTGCAGAACTTGGAGATGGACAGCTCTCTGTGAGCAAAGTACTGAAGGAACTCCCACGGTTGATCCTTCCACTCTGCAAAATTGTGCGTGGAACCGTTTGCACATTTTTGCGTAGACTGAGATGACTCTTGGAAGTCACAGCACCACGCAATGACAAGCGTGCAGTCCGTGCACTTGATTGGGCCAAAGAACAAGTGTGTGAGTGCCAGGCTCCCAGCCACCTGCTCATCACAGTTGTAGCACGTGGCTTTCATTTTCTTGATGTGAGGGTTCCTGCCAAACTTCTTGAAGGGGTGGACCACCGGCTGTGCCTTGCTCCGCGTAGCAGCACAGGACACAGGAGAAACTTTTGAGGAGCCTGCTGTGCTCTCTGAGGGCCTAACCACAGGCTGTGCTGCTGCCTTCCTCCGCGTAGTAGAGGCACAGGGCGCAGGAGGAGCTTTGGGGGAGCCTGCTGTGCTCTTTGAGGGCTGAACCACCAGCTGTGCTGCTGCCTTGCTCTGTGTAGTAGAGGCACAGGACGTAGGAGCTTTGAGGGAGCCTGCTGTGCTCTTTGAGGGCTGAACCACCGGCTGTGCTGCTGCCTTGCTCCGTATAGAGGTGGAGCCACAGGATGCAGGAGGGGATTTATCAGCAGAGGAGGCTGTTGTTGTGGACTGAGTAGCTGCAGTTTTTCTTGTTGTAGTAGGCATTGTATTGGTGATGTCAACAAGGCCAGGCTGAATGGTGTAGTAGTGTGTGGCTGTTGAGTATCAGTGGTGTGTCAGGATGGACAGCCTGATGCCTCTCACTCTGCTGCAGGGATACTGGGCCTTGGTGAGGAGCTCTGTGGAGGTGAAGCAGAAGATGCTTACTGACAAGGCAATGGTCACCACACTATGGTACAGGCAGGGTGTGTCCACCTGCCCGTCATCTGTGACTTGCATTCCTCTAAGTGAAAAGTTTAACATGAGGGAAAAGACTGAAAACATTGATTGGTTCCACCACAGCAACGGTCAAGGCAGTAACTGACCTTAAGGGAAGGATCCGCCTGTTTTTATAAATAGCCCTAGGGTCTTGATTCAATGTATATTATGAAGAATGATACCCTGATCATCATACCACAAAAATAGAATGAATCATGCAATTTTTTTTGTGTGTTTTTTCCAAAATTTTTAAGTCGATCTCCTCCGTCATTTGTGCACCGTTCTTCTTATCCTTTACACTCAAAATGCTTCATGACCTTCTTAACAAACAAGTTGGCAGATGCACAAAAATACACTGGTATGTCATTATTTTATCATATTTATCAAAAATAATGTAACAAAACAATTCCTGTCGCCCGCACTAGGACTGGCTCGCCAAGCCCACTTATTAGGCATTTAAACTCAGGCTCGGTGGGACATTTAAATTTCCGGGAAAAAAAAATAAGGCTGCCATTTGATTGCTTATGCACAGACGGTCATGCCAGAGCATTTAACTCATCTTCGATATTTTTCAAATAATTTATAAAAATATCACCCTGCCTTCAAAATAGAGCTTGATAACATGTTTGTTTCGTACTAAAGACAACATGACACAGGCACACAGCAGCAGGTCCAGACACAGATTAAGGATCATTGAGAAGTGGCCTTGCAGCTCCTACTGCCTCTCAGACTTGCACAGACCCTAACACTCCCTCCACACTGCACTAAACTGAACTGAACTTACTCAAGTTATTCTGCAACTCCCCCTCCGTGGACGCAGCTCAAGGACATCTGCTGTGGCCCGGCAGCACTGCTTCCCTGGCACCCTGCACAGCTTCTGAAAGGTAAGGGAAGATGTGTCAACAAAGTTCCAGAATATATACTGGACTTCACTTCAGGAAATGGAGCAATTGTTTTTCTAATTATTTTTTTTATGTTTCCAAATGATGACATTGATTTGTAACAGGTCACCTTTTTTTGTTTTTTATCCCCTGCAAATCCCAGTCACTGTGCAGGCACAGCAGGTTGCCTGAGTAGCAGAAAGGTTGCTGGAGTGGTTCCCCCCCCCCCCCCCCCATTAGTGTGCGGGCACAGCAGGTTGTCTCTGAGTGGCAGAAAGGCTGCTGGAGTGGTTCCCCCCCCCCCCCATTAGTGTGCGGGCACAGCAGGTTGTCTCTGAGTGGCAGAAAGGCTGCTGGAGTGGTTCCCCCCCCCCATTAGTGTGCGGGCACAGCAGGTTGTCTCTGAGTGGCAGAAAGGCTGCTGTGTATTCCCCCCGTACGCATGTGTGGTGGACAGCAGTGCGACTTGTTTTTGCAAGGAGGTATTTCTCGTAACACAGGCCCACAAATTGGACCAGACACGCTGCCACCATGTTCCGTCCCACACTTCGTATTTCCGCAGCCCCAACCTGCGAGCCAAATAAATTTAACCAAACCTAACTTAACCTACCTAACGGGAGGGGGGAGGGGGACTTCACCCTCCTCAACCTCCTTAAGCCCTTCACTACGGCCGGGCCAAAACAGCGCCCCGAGCCAAATTTCAAATGTCGCTATTGAATATAACAAGTTTTCAGCCATAAACTCAACATAATCATCATGTATTATATACGAAAACATGCAGAATCAGATATGTAAACAGTTTCTATGGTATTTTTTTCAAAGCGATTACCATCATTCATCATTTCATCAACGCCTGCCCCTAGAAGCTCCCACCAGGGGATGGCCACGGCAGAAGAGCTTCCAACTTTTTCTATCCAGACACTCCCTCCCTGCCTGCTCAAAGTTTCTCAAAGATCTTTCTCCCCTTTCCCTGACGTACTCTTGCACCCTATCCCTCCATTTCACTGGAGGTCGTCCTCTAGCATTCCCTCCCTCTATCTCACTCACATACACCCTTCTGGTCATCTTACTCTTCTCCATTCATGTGCCTCCCTCGCTCACCAGGACAGGTCAAGGCGGCCACATCATCACAAGGGGTCAATCACACGTCCTGTAAGGCCCCAGGTCAGGTCAGGGGTCGGGGGCAGTGAATTATGGAAGGAAGGAAGAGGCAAGAGGGAAGGAGGAAAATAATTGAATAAGGAAGAAAAGGTTCTGAAAAGGAGGAAAAATAAGACAAAACGATAATGTGGTCACTAAGAGGTCAATGATGTGCCTCCCTCACACTCACCAGGGCAGGTCAAGGCGGCCACATCATCACAAGGGGTCAATCACACGTCCAGGTCAGGTCAGGGGTCGGGGGCAGTGAATTATGGAAGAAAGGAAGAGCCAAGAGGGAAGGAGGAAAAATAAGACAAAACGATGATATGGTCACTAAGAGGTCAATGATGTGCCTCCCTCACACTCACCAGGGCAGGTCAAGGCGGCCACATCATCACACGTCCAGGTCAGGTCAGGGGTGGCACACGCTGAAGGGCTCGGTGGCACTGGCAGCGTGAGGGCGCGGGGCTCCTCAATGGCTGGCAGGTCCTGGAGGTGTCCTGAGGGAGGTGGGATGCTGTGAGTGGCTTCTTCGGCGACCTTCCCCCGTCAAGGATGTTAAATAGCGATCACGACTTGTGCTGTGACTATGGCTGCTCCCGCCGGGCTTGGGGCCTTGGGCTGGGCTGGGCGTCCTTTCCCTTTGAATCCCTTGATAGAGGAGGACAACGGGGCGGTCTGCACTATCCCACTTTCCCTGTGTTCTTATGTATGTTCTTGTGTGTTGGGGCTGTACGGGGACACAAAGGGACCAGAGAGAAGGATGGTACAGCTGGCAGAAGTGTTCCTCGCGCAGTGCTGGGGAAAAAATTAAGGGCACACATGTTTTTTTTCCTTATGTTCTTGTGTATGTTCTTATGTTCTTATGTTTATATATATATGTTCTTATGTATGTTCTTGTGTGTTGGGGCTGTACGGGGACACAAAGGGACCAGAGAGAAGGATGGTACGGCTGGCAGAAGTGTTCCTCGCGCAGTGCTGGGGAAAAAATTAAGGGCACACATGTTTTTTTCCTTATGTTCTTGTGTATGTTCTTATGTTCTTATGTTTATATATATGTTCTTATGTTCTTATGTGTTGGGGCTGTACGGGGACAAAAAGGGACCAGAGAGAAGGATGGTACGGCTGGCAGAAGTGTTCCTCGCGCAGTGCTGGGAAAAAAGGGCACACATATCTGAATAAGTGAAGATAAGTGACTATTTCAGGTTACAAAATTACGTAACACTGAAAAGGAAGGTGTGTGAATAAGAAGAAGGGAGGAACGAGAGGAGGAGGACCTATAAGAAGTCAAAAGAAGAAGAAGAAGAAGAAGAAGTAAAAGGGCATAGAAAAGCAAAGCCAGCAGGGGAAGAAAAGAGAAGAAAAACACAGAAAAACACATCTTCCACTGTCAACGCCTAACTCTTCCATTAGACTATCTGCCGAGGATAGTTTACTGTTTAGAGCATTAAGATTGATATTGATTGATAGTTTATTGTTGCAGGTAAACAACAAGACGACTGCAGACTACTACAAAACGACTTGGACGCCCTCGAGCGGTGGCAGATGCCCTTCCGGCCAGACAAATGCAAACTTTTAAGATTCACCAGAGCGCACAACCCCCTCCATCACACTTACACTCTCCACAATTCAAATTTAGAATCAGTTCACACACACAAGCACCTTGGTATCCATCTCTCAACTAACTTGAAATTCAATACCCACATAGACCATACCGATCAGTGCCACAGCCAACAGAACACTGGGGTTCCTGAAGAGGAATTTACATAACTGCACACTTGACATTAAACACATATAGCTTATGACACACTTGTGAGACCAACACTGGCATACTGCTCCGCGGTGTGGGATCCTTGCACACACACACACACACACACACACACACACACAGAAACATTGATAGGCTAGATGTTGTGCTTTCCTTCCTACCATTGTATCTTTTTAATTTCATGGTGCTACCTACACATGTATTAATAGTTGTATAATCACACTCTGTCCTGCCTGGGGGTTGGGATGGCATGTTCCTCCCTTCTCCCTTGTTGTTTACCTGCAACAATAAATTATCAATCAATCAATCAAATCAACACCAAGGCGGGCAGGTTCATTACAAACAATTACACTGGAACCCCTGGCATCACAACACGGATCAAACAACAGATAAACATATGGAACCTCTTCACATACGCAGACAAGCACACAGACTTACACATATGTACAAGATCACAAACACTCACATTGACATTGACCCACAAACATACCTACACAAGGCAAACAATCAATGTACTCGTAACACACACATCCATAAATACCAAACATATCATACTAACACTGACGCATACAAGCACTCATACTCAGCCTCCCTCAACAGACTGCGGTACAATAGACTCATTCAAAAAACAAATACATACTCACTTGTCATCACAACACACCAACACTAACAATTACACTAACAATTACACTCGGCTCCCCCGTCCCCCCAACAGCCAACAAATATGTGTGATTGATTGATTGATAGTTTATTGTCGCAGGTAAACAACAAGGAAGAAGGGAAGAGATCCAGAAGTTAATTCATTATGTGTTTGTGTATTGTGTGTTCGAAAATTTTACATGGAATCGATGTTAATGAGACGGGGCGATAATTGGCTGGGTCAGTCCGGTCACCTGTCTTGAATAAAGGATTAATGTTTGCCGAAAGCCAGTCAGAGGGTAATGAGGTGGATTGGGCGAATATGGCCTGAAGGGTGAAGTGTATAAGTGTGCACTGTGAAGTAACTTGGTGAATGGATAGAATGTATTACCAAAGAAGCGATACAAAGCGTTATACACGTCAAAAGAAGAATTAAAAGTACCGACAACCTACTATTGAAAAAGAAAGTGTGTGTGAATAAGCGTTATACAGGTCAAAAGAAGAATTAAAAGTACCGACAACCTACTATTGAAAAAGAAACTGTGTGTGAATAAGTGTTATACAGGTCAAAAGAAGAATTAAAAGTACCGACAACCTACTATTGAAAAAGAAAGTGTGTGTGAATAAGCGTTATACAGGTCAAAAGAAGAATTAAAAGTACCGACAACCTATTATTGAAAAAGAAAGTGTGTGTGAATAAGCGTTATACAGGTCAAAAGAAGAATTAAAAGTACCGACAACCTATTATTGAAAGTGTGTGAATAAGCGTTATGCAGGTCAAAAGAAGAATTAAAAGTACCGACAACCTATTGTTACGCCACCCCCTACCACAACCATCCACGGGCAGGCAGGCGGCGTGATCCCCACCAGAACAACCACACGGGCACCAGTCACTCACAGCGGCCCACACAGAACACCGAGGGGAGCAGGAACGGGGCAGGGCACAAAGGATACACGTTCAACACTAAGTTCTAGTTTAATGACAGGTTCCTCACACAGTACAGAGTACAGCAACTTTCAAGGCACAGAACAGTTAGTTAATCAGGCACAGTACAGGGGCACGGCAGACACGCACACAGCTCGCGAGCGGAGCAGCTCAACCCTCTCTCAAGCCCAGACACGCGTCTTCTCCCCTACAACTCCTCAGCCACCCTTGCTCCCCCACTGCTCGACTCAGCACTTCCTGCCCGGCGGCCCGGCGGCCCCGGGCCCCCTCCTGTCTCTCTTGTCCCAACAAGTAGAGTTGCACCATGCTGAGCTAACATTGCATCATGCTACAATTTCCTCACATTACACATACAATCATTCACATACAGCACATTCGTAACACTATCTCCCCCTTCAGAAGGCAGTCGACCCGGCTGCCCCAACATTCAACAAACAAAACATGAAATTAATCAAACTAATCAGTCCCCTGGGACATCACTAAAGTCTCTTAACCATCCCGGCCGACGCCTCTCTCGCCGAGGGCGCCGCTGGGATGCGGGCGGCGGCAGGCAGGCGGTGGCACCCAGAGCCGCGTCGTCGGCCCCAAGTACTTGCTCGGGGTCGTCACTGACATCTGCCGCTTCGCCCGCACCGCCCATGTTCTCGTTCGCCCCGTGGTCGATCTCAGACACGTCCCCTTCGCTGCTGCTGGGGCTCACGTCCCTCTTGCGCCGGTCGTATGTCTCCTTCATGGCCTGGCCTGCCACCATGAGCTTGCCCCGTACGCGTCGGTGCACCTCAGCCAGGCTTTCCTGCAGTGCCGCTGCGAAGCCAGAGGTGACGGTAGGCAAGCTCACGTCGGGAGGCCGCCCCGTGGCCAAATCCGCCGGTTGCCTAAGCTCCCGGCCGAACATTGAACACAGAAAAATACATGCAATGCACATAAATCAGTCTGTCCTCCACCACGTCCTCCACAGTCTCTTCTCGCGCCCCCAAGGGGCTCCGCCTGTCAGCCACGCCGTCGACCAGCCGCCAGTCCTCAGTGGGCTCTTCCACGCCATCCACTCCACGTGACGCTCGGGACAGTCGACACCGGCTCCTGGCCTCCACCCTCGGGGCAGGCTGCCCTCGCCCGGCTGTGACTACCTCCCCACGCAGCCATGCTCGAAAACCTCCTGGAAGCAAAGGGCACCATTCCGGTCACCCTCTCCAGCTCCCGTCCGAGGCCACCACGAGCCTTACTGGCCTGCGTCAGGTAGTCGAGGCCCAGCAAGCACGGCTCGTCTCGATCGGCGACGTCCATCGGCCGGCGCTCCACAGCGCTGCCTACGCCGATACGAGCCTCCACTGGCCCCTCCAGCAGCACACACTACCCCGGGTCAGGCCGTGCCGAGCACTCCTCAGCCCCCGGTGTCCACTGTCACGCGTCGTGGCTACAACCGCTAAGCCTCCCACTGGCAACACGCTGGTCGGGCGGCGGCAGCTTACTCAAGGCGGGGCCCGAGGGCGGGAGACGGCTGGAAGTCGGCTCCCTTCTCCAGCCCGTCCGCGCTTTCCGCCCGCGCCGCGTCCCTGGGCCTGGGGCAGGCGCTCGAGCGGTGGCCAGACTGGCCACAGTCCTTGCAGCGAGGCTGGTGGGCATCGGGGCTCGGCCGGTCAAGGGAACGCGTCCTTCGCTCCCCCAGGCACCGACTGCAACTATGCCCCCTCTTGCCACAGCCCCCGCACGAGCCACGGAGACCCTCCGGGCTCACCTTCATCGACGCTGCCTTCATCTTCACCTTCGCCATCCGGCCCCGGAGGTCATGGCAGGGCGGGGCGGCCGCCGCTAGGCCGCTGGTCATCGTCAAGGCCCCGAACTCCAAGGCCCTCGTCAGCGCGTCGTCGGTCCACGGCGGGGGGTGAGAGTCCTCGCCAGTCTTGTCCCTTAGCGCCCGGCAGTCCTCACAGAAGCGCTGCGTGCCGTCCTTCTTCATATCCCGGACGACTGCTGAGGGCCACGGACTGTCTGTCCGCTCCATCACCCCCTGCGCCGCCAGCTCGTTGACGGCGCGCTGCAGTTCCTCCCGCCTGGCCGGCACGACGCGTCGGTGCGGGCTCCTGGTGGGCGCACCATTTCCCGTGCTGATGTTGTGCTTCACCAACCCCGTGCAGCCCAGATCCAAGTCACCCCTGCTAAACACGTCCGCGTACTGGGCCAGGGTGTGGCGCACCTTCGTCTGCGCCTCCGTCAGGTGAGCGGCGCTCCGGTGCGCTGAATCCTCCTGGAAGTCGGGCAGCGGCCTCACAGCGGCCGACTCCGCGCTCCCCGACGCTTCCTCTAGTTGCTCCACCTCCTCACAGGTGCCCAGCTTGGCACCAGCGGGTACTTTCCGAGCCTCGTCGGAGGAGTTAGCCACCAGCACCGTGACTGACTCCTCCCCCGCTCCTTCGAGACTCTGTCCGGCTGCTACACCACCAGGCAGCTGCAGGCCCTCCGTGGACTCCACCGTGCCTTCCGCTGGCATCGCGTCCGACCGGCAACACAGGACCCTAGCCTCCGTCCCCGGGGCAAGGTGCAGTCGCTCCGCCGCGACTACCTCTGCACAGCCGACCTTCGGGAGCAAAGGCGCCTGTCCGCGCAGCCTCTCCAGCTCCCGTCCAAGGTCGGCACAGGCCTCGCCCTGCGGCAGGTAGTCGAGGCCCAGCACGCACGGCTCGTCTCGATCGGCGACGTCCATCGGCCGGCGCTCCACAGCGCTGCCTACGCCGATACGAGCCTCCACTGGGCCCTCAGACTGCACGCAGTGCTCCGTGACGCCACACAGCCTCTGTGGCGCGTCCTGGAGTCGTGTAGCGGCCGGCATGTCAGGCCGCCCCAAGGTCCTCTCGGCGCTCCCCACCAAGCGGCCGGGCCCGTCCACTGAGCCCCGTAGCGCTGTTGTCCGCTGCAGCGCCTTCTCATCCTCGCCCCAGCCCTGGGCAGCAGCTGGCATCTTGAACTGGGCCTCCCATACCAACTTCCCGCCGTGCCCCGCTGGCTTAAGCCTCCCTGAGCACGGTGAGGCCGAGGGGCCGCAGAGAGGAGCAGGCAGACCACGTGGGCTGCAAGCCGGCCGGCATGGCGGAGAGGGAGGCGGTGAGAGAGGCAACGAGGCAGGGTAAATGGGTCCGGCTCCAGCACCAGCTGAACCCAAGGGAGCGGCTCCGACGGCTCCCCAGCCTCCTGCAGCCTCCACCGGCTCCGCCAGTCCGCCACCAGGCTTCAGGGGCCCTTGCCAGGGGCCCCACGCGGAGCCCCGCCAGTCCGCCACCCAGGCGTCCGTCGCCAGCACACGTGACGCTTCTTGTTCCTCCCCGCACCACGTTGCCACCTCTCGCTGCTGCCATGGGAGAGAGAGCGGACTACGTGACCTGCGAGCCGGCTGGCATGGAGGAGAGGGTGGGGGTGAGGTAGGCAACGAGGCGGGGGCTCCCCAACCTCCTGCGGCAGCTATTGGTTCCGCCACGACGCTACCAGGCTCCAGGAGTCCTTGCCAGGGGCCCCAGATAGGCCCCTGCAGGACCGCCGCCCCGGCGCTTCCTGCCAGAACTGAGCCTTCTTCCTCCGCGTGCGACGGTGCCACCTCTCGCAGCTGCGTCTCCTCCTCCCTCAGGCCTCGGACCTCGCCTTCCTGGGTCCGCACCTCCTCCAGCCGTTCACTCCTCGCGCTGTCGCAGCCCTGGTCAGTGTACTGCTGGGTTTCCACCTTCAGCGACGAGAAACAGCTCTGGAGGACCTCGGCAAGATGGCGTGCCCTCTCGTCTGCCCTCTCTTCTGCCCTCTGAGCCTGCTCGCGTGCCCTCTCTTCTGCCCTCTGAGCCTGCTCGCGTGCCCTCTCTTCTGCCCTCTGAGCCTGCTCGCGTGCCCTCTCTTCTGCCCTCTGAGCCTGCTCGCGTGCCCTCTTCTGCCCTCTGAGCCTGCTCGTGCCCTCTCGTCTGCCCTCTGTTCTGCCCTCTGTTCTCTGATCCAATTCCTGCCTCAGACTGGCCAACATGGCAGCGAACAAGTCCATCTGGCCCGGCTTCACCCACGTCAGCCTCGGCCTTGCCCGTCTCCTCACCCTCACGGCGATCACTGAGGGACGCCATGACACTCGGCGCGCTTCACTGTTCACTTATCCCACTCCTTTGACACCAAATGTTACGCCACCCCCTACCACAACCATCCACGGGCAGGCAGGCGGCGTGATCCCCACCAGAACAACCACACGGGCACCAGTCACTCACAGCGGCCCACACAGAACACCGAGGGGAGCAGGAACGGGGCAGGGCACAAAGGATACACGTTCAACACTAAGTTCTAGTTTAATGACAGGTTCCTCACACAGTACAGAGTACAGCAACTTTCAAGGCACAGAACAGTTAGTTAATCAGGCACAGTACAGGGGCACGGCAGACACGCACACAGCTCGCGAGCGGAGCAGCTCAACCCTCTCTCAAGCCCAGACACGCGTCTTCTCCCCTACAACTCCTCAGCCACCCTTGCTCCCCCACTGCTCGACTCAGCACTTCCTGCCCGGCGGCCCGGCGGCCCCGGGCCCCCTCCTGTCTCTCTTGTCCCAACAAGTAGAGTTGCACCATGCTGAGCTAACATTGCATCATGCTACAATTTCCTCACATTACACATACAATCATTCACATACAGCACATTCGTAACACTATTATTGAAAGTGTGTGAATAAGAAGAAGAGAGGACCGAGGGCGAGAGGAGGAGGACCAAAGAAGCGATACAAAGCGTTATACAGGTCAAAAGAAGGAGTTGGACGCCATTATTAGCTCTGTTGTTCCCCGCGCTTTTCAAACACTAGCTCGCACGTACACACGCTCTCTCTACCCCAAAACGATCCAGCCCAAGGTTGGTATTGTCAGATGCTCCCACCCCTCACACCAACTATATTTCCAAAGGCCAAAAAGGAGGTTAATCGAATTCTAATGAGTGTTCTTTTAGGTTCACGGTACAGACGAAGGCTCAGACTACCACCAGGGTCATAACAGTACCCCTGGAAATGCCCAAAACTCCCACGAAAGACTAGTAAATTACGTGTTCTTGGGCGCAGAAATGTTTAAAAATATGGCCTTAAAACCCGCGGACGCCACCTTCAATAAGACTCCATGCAAGCTTAGAGTACTTCCCCCTGGGTGAAAACACATTAGGATAAACCCTATCAGTTAAAAATGCAAAATAAGACAAAACCTCCCCAGTTATATATAATGCTGTCTGTGTTCACACTTTAATATTATTAGAATTAGATTTTTTTTCTCCTCTTCCCTTTATCTTCTGGGTATTTTCTGATAAGGGAGCCTCCCATAACCCACTTGGCGAGGGGCCGGGGTACCCCTTTGGCCGACTTGGTAAGGCGTGGCTCTCCCGTCACGCTGGTCGCGGGTTCAATAAGCAGGCAGCCGGGGAATAACTTCTTGTCTTGATTAATTTCTCGTGTGTTTCGATACACGCAGAGGACGTGTTGGAGAATAGAAAAAAAGAAAAATTAAACAGTTTGTCCTAAGGGAGATTTGTCCTCCTGGGGTTTGTTCAACACTTGTTCCCGGCGGCAGTCCCCCAACTCCTGCTCTTCCTCTATATCCTGTTTTATCCCCTGGCGTCGTGGCGGACTGGTTCCTCCACCCCCCTTTCTTCCCCCCCTCCCACCCCTGACCTAAGACCCCTGACGCTGCCGACCTTGCTTGCTTTCTATTACGAAGTTAGGTATTCTTGCGTCATCTTTCTCGTCCTTCCAAGTAATAAACTACTACTACTACTACTACTACTATATACTACTACTACTACTACTACTACTACTACTACTATATATACTACTACTACTACTACTACTACTACTACTATATATACTACTACTACTACTACTACTACTATATACTACTACTACTACTACTACTACTACTACTATATACTACTACTACTACTACTACTACTACTACTATATACTACTACTACTACTACTACTATATACTACTACTACTACTACTACTACTACTACTACTATATATACTACTACTACTACTACTACTACTACTATATACTACTACTACTACTACTACTACTACTATATACTACTACTACTACTACTACTACTACTATATACTACTACTACTACTACTACTACTACTATATACTACTACTACTACTACTACTACTACTACTATATATACTACTACTACTACTACTACTACTACTACTACTACTACTACTACTACTACTACTACTAGGGTGATGTAGGGGTATACCGTATTATTAGTGGAAGAATATTAATAATTATTGAAAAATCCAGTTTAAATCTTACAGGTAAGACTTTGGGCTATCTTCGACACACAGCTCAATTTTGCACAAGGCAACTATAAGTACCTTTTTTGGACCTTTCAACAAAAACTTTCATTTTGTACGAATCGCCCCCATAGCGGGGATGATTCGTATATGCTATAGTAGCAGTAGTAATAGTAGTAGTAGTGATAGTAGTAGTAGTAGTAGTATGTTGTGGTCAATCCCTATATTTATCTATTGATCTATCTATCTATTTATCTATCTGTCTATCCCAGCCTCTCGCTCACACTGTTTTCATCTTTATTTTTTTTTCATTTTCTTCTTTCTCTTCATTTTTTTATCCTCCTCCTCCTCCTCTATCCACCCTCTTCCTCCTCCTCCTCCCCTATCCAACCTCCTCCTCCTCCTCCTCCTTCGCCTCCCTCTTCCATCCTTATTTATCTTTCGTTTTCTTCTTCTTCTTCTTCCTTTTCTTCCTCCTCTTTTTCTTTTCTTACCTTTTCTTCTATGTGTTCGCCTGCCAACTCTTTCTCTCTCCCACTCTTCCTCTGTTACATCCGAGAGAGAGAGAGAGAGAGAGAGAGAGAGAGAGAGAGAGAGAGAGAGAGAGAGAGAGAGAGAGAGAGAGAGACCCACCTGCACACACACACACACACACACACACCTGTCAGTCCTGTGGGAGCTGGTTCACACCACCTCACTGCCTCAGTCGTTCTCCGCCAGGTCATTCAGACTCCTGACTGACTCGGCAATCAGACGGTTCGGGCAGTGGATTACGCAACACCCCTGGACTGAAGTGACAAATGAGCCAGACGTCAACCACAAATGGGAGCAATACCAGCACACTATTAACAGCGCCTACCACACCTTCTTCCCCATCAAGACGTTCCCAGTCCATCCATCTGATGCCCCCTGGATCAACCCCACCGTCAAGAGGCTCATCTCGCAGAGAATCGGGGCCCACAACACAGACCCTGCCCGCTACAGACAGCTTAGGAACAGTCATCAGGGAGATCAAAACCGCCAGAGCAAACTATTATCCTGAAAAAAATACACCATCTTAAACAGGCCAACAACAGACAGTGGTATCACAAGGTCAGGTCTCTTTGTGGACTCGGCAAGCATTCACCCTCCTTCCCTTGCACTTCACATTTATCACCTGACCGGGCGGCCGAGGAGATAAATACCCATTTCGCGGGTATCTGTCAAAGCCTCCCAAAACTTGATCTCACCGCCCTCCCCGCATACCTACCATCCCCCTCCCCACCCCCCTCCGTCCACGAGGTTGACGTTTTCAATAAATTAAAGAAATTAAGGACGCACAGAGCTACCACGCCCACTGACCTCCCAATCAAAATCTATAAGGAATTTGCCCCTGAACTTGCCACCCCCATTTGCTCCATAATAAATGCTTCACTTGAACAAAACACTTGCCCTAGCGACTAGAAAACTTCCTTTGTCACTCCCACCCCCAAAATTTCCAGCCCACAGTCCCTTAATGATCTAAGGCCAATCGCCATCACGCCCATTCCCAGCCTCATTTGTGAAGATTTTATTTTTAACTGGACTTATGATGATATTAGTAGCCTCACAGACATCCAACAATTTGGCAACATGAAGCACTCCTCCGCCACTCATTGCCTGGTCAGCTTTCGAGATTTCATACACAGCCACCTGGACAAACGTGACACCTCCCTTGCCCTTGCTTTTGTCGACTTCAGGAAAGCATTTGACCTTGTAGACCACACTGTTGTCATTACTAAGGCCATTGAGCTGGGGCCTCACCCTAATTTAGTATCGTGGCTGACTGATTTCCTCAACGCACGCCAGCAAATAGTTCGCTCCCAGGGCTCGGTCTCCCCTCCTCTTGAGCTGCCGTGTGGCGTCCCGCAAGGCACTAAAATGGGTCCGCTTTGCTTCT
>NC_066576.1:3872656-4002656 GCF_024679095.1 Eriocheir sinensis | reverse complement strand
CAGTAGCAGTCAGCCGGGCAACATGCTCGACGCACCAGCCCGACGCCTCGCCTCAGCTCCCGGCCAGCCTGCAGCCCCCGCCCTGGTGAGGCCGCTGAGCTGGGCGCCGCACAGCCCCTCCCTGGACCGAGAGAAGGCCGCCAAGAAGGTGGGCGAAGAGTAGTGGTGGGCGAGAATCTATTCTTTCAGAATCGAAGGAATCAATTCTCAGCGGTACCCCGCGACGCACTGCAAACCGTGCTACCGGGTGTATTATTAAGAGACAAGGGTAGCAAGTAAGTATTTAACATTGAACAATATTTTTATTCAGTATATACTTTCTTAATAGGAAAAGTAAAGATTTGCTTCTAAACAGATATGGTCTCCTTTGCAAGAAAAAAGATTAAAAAAATGTTCATATATATATATATATATATATATATATATATATATATATATATATATATATATATATATATATATATATATATATATATATATATATATATATATATATATATATATATATATATATATATATATATATATATATATATATATATATATATATATATATATATATATATATATATATATATATATATATATATATATATATATATATATATATATATATATATATATATATATATATATATATATATATATATATATATATATATATATATATATATATAGATAGATAGATAGATAGATATGCATTGGAGTGACTCTGCATTGGACTTTGCCAACTAGGGATGGGCAGGTACCGTTAATATGAGTATCGGTAGTACTGGTACCGAAAACTCAGGTACCGTTACTACCGGTACCGGTACCGGTACCCAAAGTATTTGTTTTATCTAATGACGTCTGATGAAATTCCTAATCAAATTTTCTCTAAAGAACCTCTCTCTCTCTCTCTCTCTCTCTCTCTCTCTCTCTCTCTCTCTCTCTCTCTCTCTCTCTCTCTCTCTCTCTCTCTCTCTCTCTCTCTCCTGTATGAAGTAAATATTTATTTTTTCAATAAAAAATAGCATATTTATATAGTTATTATGGATGGACTCATAGTCTATTAACAATAACAGTATATATTACCAAACCTTTAAAAAAAGAATCGGACTTGAAGAATTATCTAACAGATAAGTTAATGAAATACTGGAGGCGAGAGGAAGAATGAAAACAACAACGCAAGACAAAATGGCGGGCAGACCGTGTGACTCAGCACAGCAAGGCATAACTTGTCCCCTCACTCCGTCTCACTAAGCTCCGGCAACCGGCACTGCCGGTAAACTGGTACCGTTTAATGTTCCGGGACCTTAACGGAGCCGCAGTACCGATTTGTAATGATTCCACTCGGCACTCGGCACCGGTACCGGGTGCCGAATAGAATCAGTTCTACTCGGCACTCGGTACCGGTACCGGGTGCCGAATAGAGTCGATTCCATTCGAATGTGTGTGTATGTGTGTATGTGTACACACACTAAAAAAACTGTCGTTACACATTCAGCACGATACAAACTGACACCAAGGACGAAGCCATTGAGAACAGGCTACTCATGTTGGTATCACTGCGTGTGCTGGGTGTGGGGTCACTTTCCTGAACCAAGTGAGCGGGACTCGTAAATGAAGCAGCAGAATTTGTCTGGCACAGTAACGCTTCATGAAACACACAGGTGGAGTCTTAGTCGAAGTGAATAGACGCATAAGGGGATAATGGCACAGAACGCCGAGCATCGGCAAGTTTGTTGGAGTTACCCAATGAACCCGCCTGCTAACCCATTCCAGCACACGCAAATGGAACCGGTTCCTTACCCAAGAAGTAGAAAAAGCACACAGTGAAGGCCGCCCGCCCGTACACAAGGCAGACAGAAGGACAGCAGGCAGGCATTTTGGCAGGCATACAGGTAGCTAGGTGGGTAGGTAGGAGGGTGGTAGTAGGAAGGTAGTAGTAGGAAGTAATAATGATAATGATAATAATTATAATAATGATAATAATAATAATAATAATAATAATAATAATAATAATAATAGTAATAATAATAATAATAATAATAATAATAATAATAATAATAATAATAATAATAATAATGACAACAACAACAATAATAACACAGGTGGATTCGAACGCTGGTCCCCGACTGTGTGACCTCGAGAAGGATGGAGTCCAGGACGCCGCGCTGAGGCCCACCCTGCTGCAGGTGTGTGTGTGTGTGTGTGTGTGTGTGTGTGTGTGTGTGTGTGTGTGTCGATACATTATGAATACCGAGGAGGATTTTAGCAGTATTTATGTTCCTATCTTTCTCTTCCTTTGTATCTGTCTGTCTGTCTGTCTGTATGTATGTATGTATGTAAGAACATAAGAACATAAGAACGTAAGGAGTCTGCAAGAGGCCGGTTGGCCTATACAAGGCAGCTCCTGTACACTCCACCCCACCTTACCTCACCATCCATGGCTTTATCTAACCTCTTCTTGAATGTATCTATGGTATTGGCACCCACAACATGGCTCCCAAGCCTGTTCCATTCGTCCACCACTCTATTGGTGAGCCAATTCTTGCCTATGTCTTTGTTGAATCTGAATTTGTCTAACTTAAAACCATTGCCACGCGTCCTACCTGGCTCTTTCACTCTCAAAATTTTATTGACATCCCCTTTATTAAATCCCTTCATCCATTTATAGACTTCGATCAAGTCTCCTCGCACCCTTCGCCTTTCTAGAGAGTGTAGATTTAACTGCTTCAGCCTGTCTTCATAAGGCAAGTTTCTCACCCCCTGAATCATCTTTGTCATCCTCCTCTGTACAGATTCTAACATCTTGATATCCATTCTATAGTAGGGGGACCAGAACTGAACTGCATAATCGAGATGAGGTCTAACTAGTGCTAAGTAAAGTTTGAGGATGACTTCAGCGCTCCTATTGCTCACGCTCCTTGAGATGAAACCAAGTACTCTGTTTGCCCGATTTTTAGCCTGAATGCATTGAGCCCTAGGACGGAGGTCAGCGCTCACTAGGACTCCTAAGTCTCTCTCACGCCCAGACCTGCTTAGAGGAGTGTCATTTAGGGAGTAATTGTGTGAGGGGTTATTCCTACCCACGCTCAAAATGCTACACTTCCCGACATTGAATTCCATCTGCCACTTCCTCGCCCAATCATATAGTCTGTCAAGCTCATCCTGGAGAACGGTAGCGTCGCTGTCTGATTGGATTACTCTACCGATCTTGGTATCATCTGCGAACTTACTGACATCGCTACTAATTCCTGTGTCCAAGTCATTGATGTAAATAATAAAAAGCAGAGGACCCAGCACCGACCACTGTGGGACTCCACTCGTAACACTGCCCCATTCAGATTTCCTACCATTGATTAGCACTCTCTGCTTCCTACCACTAAGCCACGCCCTGATCCAGTTCAAAACTTTCCCATCTACGCCGTGAGCCTATAATTTTAGTAATAGCCGGTGATGAGGGACTTTGTCGAACGCTTTACTGAAATCTAGATATAATATGTCATAGTTTTCATCTCTGTCAACCGCCTCGATTACTTTAGTGTAGAAGGACAACAGGTTAGTAATTTATGTATGTATGTATGTATGTATATGTCTCTCTGTCTGTCTGTCTGCTTATGTATGTATGTATGTATGTATATGTCTCTCTGTCTGTCTGTCTGTCTGTCTGTTTATGTATGTATGTATGTATGTATATGTCTCTCTGTCTGTCTGTCTGTTTATGTATGTATGTATGTATATGTCTCTCTGTCTGTCTGTCTGTTTATGTATGTATGTATGTATATGTCTCTCTGTCTGTCTGCTTATGTATGTATGTATGTATATGTCTCTCTGTCTGTCTGTCTGTTTATGTATGTATGTATGTATGTATGTATGTATGTGTCGCTCTGTCTGTCTGTCTGTTTATGTATGTATGTATGTATGTATGTATGTATGTATGTATATGTCGCTCTGTCTGTCTGTCTGTCTGTTTATGTATGTATGTATGTATGTGTCTCTCTGTCTGTCTGTCTGTTTATGTATGTATGTATGTATATGTCTCTCTGTCTGTCTGTTTATGTATGTATGTATGTATATGTCTCTCTGTCTGTCTGTTTATGTATGTATGTATGTATATGTCTCTCTGTCTGTCTGTTTATGTATGTATGTATGTATGTATATGTCTCTCTGTCTGTCTGTTTATGTATGTATGTATGTATATGTCTCTCTGTCTGTCTGTCTGCTTATGTATGTATGTATGTATGTATATGTCTCTCTGTCTGTCTGTCTGTTTATGTATGTATGTATGTATGTATGTATGTATGTATGTATGTATGTATGTATGTATATGTTGCTCTGTCTGTCTGTCTGTATGTATGTATGTATGTATGTATGTATGTGTCTCTCTGTCTGTCTGTCTGCTTATGTATGTATGTATGTATGTATATGTCTCTCTGTCTGTCTGTCTGTTTATGTATGTATGTATGTATGTATGTATATGTCGCTCTGTCTGTCTGTCTGTTTATGTATGTATGTATGTATGTATGTATGTATGTATGTATGTGTCTCTCTGTCTGTCTGTCTGTTTATGTATGTATGTATGTATGTATGTATGTATGTATGTATGTATGTATATGTTGCTCTGTCTGTCTGTCTGTCTGTCTGTATGTATGTATGTATATGTCTCTCTGTCTGTCTGTTTATGTATGTATGTATGTATGTATATGTCTCTCTGTCTGTCTGTTTATGTATGTATGTATGTATGTATATGTCTCTCTGTCTGTCTGTTTATGTATGTATGTATGTATATGTCTCTCTGTCTGTCTGTTTATGTATGTATGTATGTATATGTCTCTCTGTCTGTCTGTTTATGTATGTATGTATGTATGTATATGTCTCTCTGTCTGTCTGTTTATGTATGTATGTATGTATATGTCTCTCTGTCTGTCTGTTTATGTATGTATGTATGTATGTTTCTCTGTCTGTCTGAATATGTATGTATGTATGTATGTATATGTCTCTCTGTCTGTCTGTTTATGTATGTATGTATGTATATGTTTCTCTGTCTGTCTGTTTATGTATGTATATGTCGCTCTGTCTGTCTGTCTGTTTATGTATGTATGTATGTATGTATGTGTCTCTCTGTCTGTCTGTCTGTTTATGTATGTATGTATGTATGTATGTATGTATGTATGTATGTATGTATGTATGTATGTGTTGCTCTGTCTGTCTGTCTGTATGTATGTATGTATGTATGTATGTATGTATGTGTCTCTCTGTCTGTCTGTCTGCTTATGTATGTATGTATGTATGTATATGTCTCTCTGTCTGTCTGTCTGTTTATGTATGTATGTATGTATGTATGTATATGTCGCTCTGTCTGTCTGTCTGTTTATGTATGTATGTATGTATGTATGTATGTATGTATGTGTCTCTCTGTCTGTCTGTCTGTTTATGTATGTATGTATGTATGTATGTATGTATGTATGTATGTATATGTTGCTCTGTCTGTCTGTCTGTCTGTCTGTATGTATGTATGTATATGTCTCTCTGTCTGTCTGTTTATGTATGTATGTATGTATGTATATGTCTCTCTGTCTGTCTGTTTATGTATGTATGTATGTATGTATATGTCTCTCTGTCTGTCTGTTTATGTATGTATGTATGTATATGTCTCTCTGTCTGTCTGTTTATGTATGTATGTATGTATATGTCTCTCTGTCTGTCTGTTTATGTATGTATGTATGTATGTATGTATATGTCTCTCTGTCTGTCTGTTTATGTATGTATGTATGTATGTATATGTCTCTCTGTCTGTCTGTTTATGTATGTATGTATGTATATGTCTCTCTGTCTGTCTGTCTGTTTATGTATGTATGTATGTATGTATGTATGTGTCGCTCTGTCTGTCTGTCTGTTTATGTATGTATGTATGTATGTATGTATGTATGTATGTATGTATGTATGTATATGTCGCTCTGTCTGTCTGTCTGTCTGTTTATGTATGTATGTATGTATGTGTCTGTGTCTGTCTGTTTATGTATGTATGTATGTATGTATATGTCTCTCTGTCTGTCTGTTTATGTATGTATGTATGTATATGTCTCTCTGTCTGTCTGTTTATGTATGTATGTATGTATATGTCTCTCTGTCTGTCTGTTTATGTATGTATGTATGTATGTATATGTCTCTCTGTCTGTCTGTTTATGTATGTATGTATGTTTCTGTCTGTCTGTCTGTCTTTGTATGTATGTATGTATGTATATGTCTCTCTGTCTGTCTGTCTGTTTATGTATGTATGTATGTATGTATGTATGTATGTATGTATGTATGTATGTATGTATATGTTGCTCTGTCTGTCTGTCTGTCTGTATGTATGTATGTATGTATGTATGTGTCTCTCTGTCTGTCTGTCTGCTTATGTATGTATGTATGTATGTATATGTCTCTCTGTCTGTCTGTCTGTTTATGTATGTATGTATGTATGTATATGTCTCTCTGTCTGTCTGTCTGTTTATGTATGTATGTATGTATGTATCTGTCTCTCTGTCTGTCTGTCTGTTTATGTATGTATGTATGTATGTATGTATGTATGTATGTATGTATATGTTGCTCTGTCTGTCTGTCTGTCTGTCTGTCTGTTTGTATGTATATGTTATGTATGTATGTATGTATATGTCTCTGTCTGTCTGTTTATGTATGTATGTATGTATGTATATGTCTCTCTGTCTGTCTGTTTATGTATGTATGTATATATATGTCTCTCTGTCTGTCTGTTTATGTATGTATGTATGTATATGTCTCTCTGTCTGTCTGTTTATGTATGTATGTATGTATGTATATGTCTCTCTGTCTGTCTGTTTATGTATGTATGTATGTATGTATATGTCTCTCTGTCTGTCTGTTTATGTATGTATGTATGTATATGTCTCTCTGTCTGTCTGTTTATGTATGTATGTATGTATGTATATGTCTCTCTGTCTGTCTGTTTATGTATGTATGTATGTATATGTTTCTCTGTCTGTCTGTTTATGTATGTATGTTTGTCTCTGTCTGTCTGTCTGTTTATGTATGTATGTATGTATGTATGTATATGTCTCTCTGTCTGTCTGTCTGTTTATGTATGTATGTATGTATGTATGTGTCTCTCTGTCTGTCTGTCTGTTTATGTATGTATGTATGTATGTATGTATGTATGTATGTATGTATGTGTTGCTCTGTCTGTCTGTCTGTATGTATGTATGTATGTATGTATGTATGTATGTATGTATGTATGTGTCTCTCTGTCTGTCTGTTTATGTATGTATGTATGTATGTATATCTCTCTCTGTCTTTCTGTCTGTGTATGTATGTATGTATGTATGTATGTATGTATATGTCGCTCTGTCTGTCTGTCTGTTTATGTATGTATGTATGTATGTATGTATGTATGTATGTATATCTCTCTCTGTCTGTCTGTTTATGTATGTATGTATGTATGTATGTATGTATGTATGTATATGTTGCTCTGTCTGTCTGTCTGTCTGTCTGTCTGTATGTATGTATATGTCTCTCTGTCTGTCTGTTTATGTATGTATGTATGTATGTATATGTCTCTCTGTCTGTCTGTTTATGTATGTATGTATGTATGTATATGTCTCTCTGTCTGTCTGTTTATGTATGTATGTATGTATATGTCTCTCTGTCTGTCTGTTTATGTATGTATGTATGTATATGTCTCTCTGTCTGTCTGTTTATGTATGTATGTATGTATGTATGTATATGTCTCTCTGTCTGTCTGTTTATGTATGTATGTATGTATATGTCTCTCTGTCTGTCTGTTTATGTATGTATGTATGTATATGTCTCTCTGTCTGTCTGTTTATGTATGTATGTATGTATATGTCTCTCTGTCTGTCTGTTTATGTATGTATGTATGTATATGTCTCTCTGTCTGTCTGTTTATGTATGTATGTATGTATATGTCTCTCTGTCTGTCTGTTTATGTATGTATGTATGTATATGTCTCTCTGTCTGTCTGTTTATGTATGTATGTATGTATGTATATGTCTCTCTGTCTGTCTGTTTATGTATGTATGTATGTATATGTCTCTCTGTCTGTCTGTTTATGTATGTATGTATGTATGTATATGTCTCTCTGTCTGTCTGTTTATGTATGTATGTATGTATATGTCTCTCTGTCTGTCTGTCTGTTTCTGTATGTATGTATGTATGTATATGTCTCTCTGTCTGTCTGTCTGTTTATGTATGTATGTATGTATATGTCTCTCTGTCTGTCTGTTTATGTATGTATGTATGTATGTATGTATGTATATGTCTCTCTGTCTGTCTGTCTGTTTATGTATGTATGTATGTATATGTCTCTCTGTCTGTCTGTCTGTTTATGTATGTATGTATGTATGTATGTATGTGTCGCTCTGTCTGTCTGTCTGTTTATGTATGTATGTATGTATATGTCTCTCTGTCTGTCTGTCTGTTTATGTATGTATGTATGTATATGTCCCTCTGTCTGTCTGTCTGTTTCTGTATGTATGTATGTATGTATGTATGTATGTATATGTCTCTCTGTCTGTCTGTTTATGTATGTATGTATGTATATGTCTCTCTGTCTGTCTGTCTGTTTCTGTATGTATGTATGTATGTATGTATGTATGTATGTATGTATATGTCTCTCTGTCTGTCTGTTTATGTATGTATGTATGTATATGTCTCTCTGTCTGTCTGTCTGTTTCTGTATGTATGTATGTATATGTCTCTCTGTCTGTCTGTTTATGTATGTATGTATGTATATGTCTCTCTGTCTGTCTGTCTGTTTCTGTATGTATGTATGTATATGTCTCTCTGTCTGTCTGTCTGTTTCTGTATGTATGTATGTATGTATATGTTGCTCTGTCTGTCTGTATGTATGTATGTATGTATATGTCTCTCTGTCTTTCTGTCTGTTTTTGTATGTATGTATGTATGTATGTTGCTCTGTCTGTCTGTCTGTATGTATGTATGTATATGTCTCTTTGTCTGTCTGTCTGTTTATGTATGTATGTATGTATATGTCTCTCTGTCTGTCTGTCCATTTACGAGTGTGTGTGTGTGTGTGTGTGTGTGTGTGTGTGGGTCAGGTCGAGGGTTTAGCGGTGTCCCGACGCTCCCTCCTGCAGGTGGCGAGCATCCTGCTGTCGTCGCTGGCCATGCTGCAGTTCGGCATAAGCTACTCCTGGCCCAACTCCCTCGCCGGCGACCTCCGCACCGGTAACTCCACGCTCGGCCCGGCAGATCTCCGTCACCTCCAGCGGCGGCCGACCTCGTCGAGTGAGTCCGCGCAGCTCGCGCCCACAAAAAACGATCCTCCCGGAGACAGAAGACGCCAAGCCTCTCTCTCTCTCTCTCTCTCTCTCTCTCTCTCTCTCTCTCTCTCTCTCTCTCTCTCTCTCTCTCTCTCTCTCTCTCTCTCTCTCTCTCTCTCTCTCTCTCTCTCTCTCTCTCTCTCTCTCTCTCTCTCTCTCTCTCTCTCTCTCTCTCTCTCTCTCTCTCTCTCTCTCTCTCTCTCTCTCTCTCTCTCTCTCTCTCTCTCTCTCTCTCTCTCTCTCTCTCTCTCTCTCTCTCTCTCTCTCTCTCTCTCAGATTGGAAAAAGGCTAACGTGACACCGATTTTCAAGAAAGGAGACAAAAAAGTACCAGGTAATTACAGGCCCATTAGTCTAACTTCGGTTGTAGGTAAGCTACTTGAGGGCATAATTAGAGACAAAATTGTGAGTTACCTTGAAAGCCACTCATTGATTGGGGACTCACAACATGGCTTCCGAAACAAAAGATCCTGCCTATCAAACCTATTAACCTTTTATAACGACCTCTTCACTGTTTATGACGTAACCAAATCACTGGACGTAGTCTATCTTGATTTCCAGAAAGCGTTTGATAAAGTCCCGCATCATAAGTTACTTTACAAATTAAAGCAAATAGGTATTGACGGTCAAGTAAACCAATGGATCGCGAATTGGTTGAGCAACAGACAACAAAGAGTAGTGATTGACGGATTTAACTCAGAGTGGGCGCCTGTCACTAGTGGCGTCCCTCAGGGCTCGGTCCTTGGCCCAGTGCTCTTCATTATTTACATCAACGACGTGGATGTTGGACTCAATAACCGCATTAGTAAATTTGCAGACGACACAAAGATTGGTAACTCGGTTCTCACTGACGAAGACAGGCAAAGCCTCCAAGAGGATTTGCACAAAATTTCAGCTTGGTCGGATAGATGGGAGATGCCCTTTAACGTAGACAAGTGCCAGGTCCTTCAAGTTGGAACGAGGAATAAGAAGTTCGAATACGAAATGCGCGGCGTTAAACTCAAAAGCGTTCAATGCGTCAAAGACTTGGGGGTCAAAATCGCGTCAAACCTCAAATTCTCACAGCAATGCATCGATGCAGCAAATAAAGCGAACAGAATGTTGGGCTTCAAAAGAAACTTTGTATTCAAGAATAAAGATGTAATACGCTCTACAACAGTTTAGTCAGACCCCACTTGGAATATGCGGTACAGTTTTTGTCCCCCCACCATGCAAAGGATATTGCTAAATTAGAAGGTGTTCAGCGTCGGGCAACGAAAATGATCCCTTCCTTGCGCAACAAATCCTACGAAGAAAGGCTTTCTATCCTTAACATGTTCTCTCTTGAGAAACGTCGCCTGAGGCAAATTGATCGAATGTTTTAAAATACTTAATGGTTTCACGAATGTAGACAGATCAACATTGTTTATGATCGATGACAGTCTGCGCACGAGGAACAATGGCGTAAAACTCAGATGTAGACAAGTAAATTCAGATTGCACCAAATTTTTCTTCACCAACGTTGTAGTGCGAGAATGGAATAAGCTTCCACCATCAGTGGTCCTGTGTAACACGATTGACTCCTTCAAAAATAAGCTCGACCGTCACTTCCTTCAACTTAATATCAACTAGAGTAGAAATGCAACGTTTTGGAGTCTTCTGATTAATGTAAAATCACTTAGGTTTAAGGACAGACCACCAAGTCTGGACCATGGGGTCTGTGTGGTCTGATTTTCTATGTAAATCTATGTAAATCTCTCTCTCTCTCTCTCTCTCTCTCTCTCTCTCTCTCTCTCTCTCTCTCTCTCTCTCTCTCTCTCTCTCTCTCTCTCTCTCTCTCTCTCTCTCTCTCTCTCTCTCGTAACTGCTGCCATGAGCCGTCCATCGCCCGCTGAGGGCCAGCGCTATAGCGGCTCGTCGTCCCCGCAGGCAGCCTGTTGTTCGCGGGCGCCGGGCTGGGCGCCTTCCCGTCGAGCTGGCTGGTGGGGAGGTTCGGCCGCCGCATCTGTATGATCGCCCCGACCCTGCCCACCTTCCTCGGCTGGGCACTAATCGCCTTCGCCGACAACGACATCCTCATCTTTATCGGCAGGTGAGTCACGCAACGCGCCGCCGGGTCTCTTAAGGGTAGTGCAGCCATTGTCGGGATCGGAAGTCGAAGTTGAGGAGTCAGATCACTGGTCTTCCGGGGTCAGACGCCGGGATATGTGTCGGGGGGGGTGGCGTGCGCCGCTGCCGCTTGAGTACAGAATGCAAATAGTGCTGGTAAAGGCTGCTCATGAAAATCCACTGACGGAAAGATTTACATATATTAAGCGGATGAACCGTTTTCTAAGTAACAAATATCTTAGGGTCCCTAAAAATAAAGGGAACTCAGTGAGGTTGGAACGGGACCTTGAGTCTGTGGCGGGAAGTAACCCCCCACCCCGGGACCCAGGGTCAGCGTGACATCCGGGTTACCACACTTAACCTTTCTCAGGTTCCCCAGGTACCCATTCCTCGACCAGCCCGAAAGGGAGGTTGAACAGCCGGGTGGGAAGCGCCCTGCCTGCCCGGGCCGGGATTCAAGCCGAGGCCCGCGGATGTGTAGCTGGGCGTGTTAACGCCTTCAGCACCACTAGTATATTGTATCTACAAGTTGAATAGCTCCGTCCTGACGCAGCGTTATGCGTGTACCTGGAAACTTAATAACAGTCCCTTAGAAATAACTAACTCCTAACAGCCCCTGCCTGCATGCAGTAACGCCTCGCCGCCCCGCAGGTTCGTCACCGGCCTGAGCCTCGGGATGATGGTGCAGGCCTCCAAGATCTACGTGGCGGAGATCTCCAACGCCAGCATCCGCGGCACGGCGTGCACCTTCATGGAGATGGCAAAGCTGAGCGGCTTCGTGCTGGTGGTCGCGATGGCCATCAAGGTGTCCTGGTACGTCATCGCCGGCAGCCTCGCCGTGCTGGCGCTGGTGTACGGCGGCGCCATGCTAGCCGTGCCCGAGAGCCCCAAATTCCTCGCCGTGCAGGGCAGGGAAGAAGAGGCCCGCCGAGTCCTCCGGCGATTCCGAGGCCCCGGGGCGGACGTGGACGCGGAGCTGGCCCTCCTGAGGCACCGCAACCAGCGCAGCGACGGAGCCTCGGGGTTCGCGGCGCTGCTCAAGCGGGACGTGCTGAGGAGCGTGGCGGCGCTGCTGCTGCTGATTACGTTTCGGAGCATGTGTGGCTGCGAGATGATCACCGTGCACTGCACACGCATGCTGCTGGCCACCGGCGTCGCCCTGGACCACACGCTGGGCACTCTCATCGTCAACTCGGCCTACGTGCTCGGGGGGCTCTGCCTCACCATGACGGTGGACCGCCTGGGCCGCCGCCGGTCCATGCTGGTGTCCCTCGCCGTCATGCTGGCGGGCAACACCGTGCTGGGCTGCTACTGCTACTCCTTCCCGGCGAGCGCTGTGCCCGGGCTGGACATCGAGCTCTTGTCTCCGCTGGACGTCAACACGACGGTCTCCTACCTCGCCGGCAACACGACTGTTCCCTACATCGCCGGGCTGAGGTGAGGAGCGCTGGCAGGAGAAATACCGCGCCTGTATAGTCATGTGAAAGTCAGTTTCTTGAGCGATGTTTGAGGCATAGTCCACTGGCCCTCCGCCCCGCTGCATGGGCAACACTGAGGCGTGACGTGTGTGTGCATGTCTTTGCAGTGACACCGGTGACGCGGAGCGGCTGCTGCCGCTGCTCTGCTTCCTGGCCGTCGCCTTCGGGGCCGGCCTGGGCATCGCCAACATTCCTTTGGTGCTGGCGGTCGAGTACTTCCCGACCAACATCAGGGCCGAGGTAAGGCACGCATCTCCCCGTCAGTAAGTCAGCAGCGTCAGGAGTCACTGTTCGTCACCTCCGCGACAAAGGTGTTTCCAGTCAGTGTCCTTCTTCTCCTTGGCTGATGTTTGTGGCTCCGCGACGCCCCGGCAAAGGCTCATCTCTCCTCTTGTCTGACCTGACTCCTAGCAATCCTGTTCTGTTAGTTTGCTTGTCCATCTGCTATCAGGTCGACGCGTGGTGTGGCTGCTCAAGTGGACTTTTCAGTCCAAATCGTCACTAGATTATCTACAACTTTTTCTGTTCGCTGCCATGTCACACCCAGCGCGGCTATCTTCCTTCCTGATGGTGATCATGATGACATAATGCTCTCCTCTCTCTCTCTCTCTCTCTCTCTCTCTCTCTCTCTCTCTCTCTCTCTCTCTCTCTCCCCCCCAGGGCTGCGGGCTGTGCCTGGTGTGGATGGACGTGTGCACCACAGTCATGCTGCAGCTGTACGGCGTCCTCCTGGACAGCCTCACCATCGCCGGCATCTACTGGTTCTTCGCTCTCAGCGCCATGGCCGCCACGGTGCACACGCTCTGCTGCATCAGGGAGACCAGCAAGCGCGACATTGGCTGAGGCGGCGGGGTTGGGGGGGGTGGGGGGGTAAGCACAAAGGAATAAACAACAGCAACACAAGGAGGAAATTTTTCTATCTACTGAATCACTCATCAACCTGCGTCAAACCTCTATACCTGTCCATCTATCTGTGAGACCCCAAATAAAAGAATATACCAATTTATCTATCTGTCAGTTGGTCTATCTATCTATATATATCTAACTATTTATCAATCTATCTATAAATCTGTTTAGCCATCTATCAATCAATCTGCTCAGCTGTCTTCATATCTATCTATCTACCTATCTATCTACGAGGCACCGTTTGCATGCACCGCTGGCACTGACCGAAGGGGACGGGACGCCGTGGAGGGCAGGGCCAAGAGGAGTCCCGCTGGGTGAGTTCATAGGAAGGTAGATAGATACGCAGATATTTAGATAGATAGAGTGGTAGATAGAGAGAGAGAGAGAGAGAGAGAGAGAGAGAGAGAGAGAGAGAGAGAGAGAGAGAGAGAGAGAGAGAGAGAGAGAGAGAGAGAGAGAGAGAGAGAGAGAGAGAGAGAGAGAGAGAGAGAGAGAGAAATTACGTCAGCCAGATGAGGGATTAAGTGAAGAATTAATGACACTGAGGTCCCGTGCGTTGGGTAAGCATAACTATTTCTTGGTGCGCTGTAAGAGAACGTGTCTATGGTGGCTTGCTCGGCGGTACAGCACACAGACTTACCCCAGCAGCATTCGGCCGGGCAACATGCTCGACGCCCCCGCCCCACGCCTCGCCTCAGCTCCCGGCCAGCCTGCAGCCCCCGCCCCGGTGAGGCCGCTGAGCTGGGCGCCGTACACCCCCTCCCTGGACCAAGAGAAGGCCGCCAAGGAGAAGGTGGGCGAAGAGGGGGACGGTTGTGCTCCTCTGAACACCCGGACATGGTTTATTCCTGACACACTCCCCTTGGAAATTATTATACTCTCCCCGGAACATTAATTTTCCCCGTGGACGTTCCCTCAGCCCCTGGACATACCCTTCCCTGGACATTTCCACGTGGACGTTCCCTCAGCCCCTGGACATACCCTTCCCTGGACATTTCCACGTGGACGTTCCCTCAGCCCCTGGACATACCCTTCCCTGGACATTTCCCCTTGGACGTTCCCTCAGACCCCTGGACATACTCTCCCCGGGACATTTCCCCCTGGATGTTCCCTCAGATCCCTGGACATACTCTCTCCTGGATATTTCCTCTTGGACGTTCCCTCAGCCCCTTGGACATACTCTCCCCTGGACATTTCCTCTTGGACGTTCCCTCAGCCCCCTGGACATACCCTTCCTGACATTTCCCGTGGACGTTCCTCAGCCCTGGACATACCCTTCCCTGGACATTTCCCCGTGGACATTCCCTCAGCCTCCTGGACATACCCTCCCCTGGACATTTCCCGTGGACGTTCCTCAGCCCCTGGACATACCCTCACCTGGACATTTCCACGTTGAAGTTCCCTCATCACCCTGGACATACCCTTCCCTGGACATTTCCCCGTGGACGTTCCCTCAGCCCCTGGACATACCCTTCCCTGGACATTTCCCGTGGACGTTCCTCAGCCCCTGGACATACCCTTCCTGACATTTCCCCGTGGACGTTCCCTCAGCCCCTGGACATACCCTTCCCTGGACATTTCCCCGTGGACGTTCCCTCGGCCCCCTGGACATACCCTCCCCTGGACATTTCCCCGTGGACGTTCCCTCGGCCCCCTGGACATACCCTCCCCTGGACATTTCCCCGTGGACGTTCCCTCAGCCCCCTGGACATACTCTCCCCTGGACATTTCCCCTTGGACGTTCCCTCAGCCCCCTGGACATACTCTCCCCTGGACATTTCCCCTTGGACGTTCCCTCAGCCCCCTGGACATACTCTCCCCTGGACATTTCCTCTTGGACGTTCCTCGGCCCCTGACATACCTCCCTGGACATTTCCCCGTGGACATACCCTTCCCTGGACATTTCCCCGTGGACGTTCCCTCGGCCCCCTGGACATACCCTCCCCTGGACATTTCCCCGTGGACGTTCCCTCAGCCCCCTGGACATACCCTCCCCTGGACATTTCCCCGTGGACGTTCCCTCGGCCCCTGGACATACCCTTCCCTGGACATTTCCCCGTGGACGTTCCTCGGCCCCTGACATACCTCCCTAGACATTTCCCCGTGGACATTCCCTCAGCCCCTGGACATACCTCCCCTGACATTTCCCCGTGGACATTCCTCGGCCCCTGACATACCCTCCCCTGGACATTTCCCCGTGGACGTTCCCTCGGCCCTGACATACCCTCCCTGACATTTCCCGTGGACGTTCCTCGGCCCCTGGACATACCCTCCTAGACATTTCCCCGTGGACGTTCCCTCGGCCCCCTGGACATACCCTCCCCTGGACATTTCCCCGTGGACGTTCCCTCGGCCCCCTGGACATACCCTCCCATGGACATTTCCCCGTGGACGTTCCCTCGGCCCCCTGGACATACCCTCCCTGACATTTCCCGTGGACATTCCTCGGCCCCTGGACATACCCTCCCTGACATTTCCCCGTGGACGTTCCTCGGCCCTGGACATACCCTCCCTGACATTTCCCGTGGACGTTCCTCGGCCCCTGACATACCCTCCCTGACATTTCCCGTGGACGTTCCCTCAGCCCTCTGGACATACCTTCCCTGGACATTTCCCCGTGGACGTTCCCTCGGCCCCCTGGACATACCCTCCCCTGGACATTTCCCCGTGGACATTCCCTCGGCCCCCTGGACATACCCTCCCTGACATTTCCCCGTGGACATTCCTCGGCCCCTGACATACCCTCCCTGACATTTCCCCGTGGACGTTCCTCGGCCCCTGGACATACCCTCCTGACATTTCCCCGTGGACATTCCTCGGCCCTGGACATACCTCCCTGGACATTTCCCGTGGACGTTCCCTCGGCCCCCTGGACATACCCTCCCTGACATTTCCCCGTGGACGTTCCTCGGCCCTGGACATACCCTCCCATGGACATTTCCCCGTGGACATTCCCTCGGCCCCCTGGACATACCCTCCCCTGGACATTTCCCCGTGGACATTCCCTCGGCCCCCTGGACATACCCTCCCTGACATTTCCCGGACATTCCTCGGCCCCTGGACATACCCTCCTGACATTTCCCGTGGACATTCCTCGGCCCCTGGACATACCTCCCTGACATTTCCCCGTGGACATTCCTCGGCCCTGGACATACCCTCCCCTGACATTTCCCCGTGGACATTCCTCGGCCCCTGGACATACCCGCCCATGGACATTTCCCCGTAGACAGTCCCTCGGCCCCCTGGACATACGCTCCTCTGGACATTTCCCCTTGGACGTTCCCTCGGCCCCTGACATACCTCCCTGACATTTCCCGTGACATTCCTCGGCCCCTGACATACCCTCCCTGACATTTCCCCGTGGACGTTCCTCGGCCCCCTGACATACCCTCCCCTGGACATTTCCCCGTGGACATTCCCTCGGCCCCTCGACATACCCATCCCTGAAAATTTCCCCGTGGACATTCCTCGGCCCTGGACATACCTCCCTGACATTTCCCCGTGGACATTCCTCGGCCCCTGACATACCCTCCTGGACAGTTCCCCGTTGACAGTCCCTCGGCCCCCTGGACATACCCTACCCTGGACATTTCCCCGTGGACATTCCCTCGGCCCCCTGGACATACCCTTCCCTGAACATTTCCCCGTGGACGTTCCTCGGCCCCTGACATACCCTCCCTGGACATTTCCCCTTGGACGTTCCCTCAGCCCCCAGGACATACTCTCCCCGCGACATTTCCCCTTGGACTTTCCTCGGCCCCTGGACATACCCTCCCTGACATTTCCCGTGGACATTCCCTCAGCCCCTGGACATACCCTCCCTAGACATTTCCCCGTGGACATTCCTCGGCCCCTGACATACCCTCCCTAGACATTTCCCTGGACATTCCTCGGCCCCTGACATACCCTCCCTAGACATTTCCCCGTGGACATTCCCTCGGCCCCCTGGACATACCCTCCCCTGGACATTTCCCCGTAGACGTTCCCTCGGCCCCCTGGACATACGCCCCCGTGGACATTTCCTCGGCCCCCTGGACATACCCTCCCCTGGACATTTCCCCGTGGACATTCCTCAGCCCCTGGACATACCCTCCCTGGACATTTCCCCGTGGACATTCCTCGGCCCCTGACATACCTCCCCTCGACATTTCCCCGTGGACATTCCCTCGGCCCCCTGGACATACCCTCCCATGGACATTTCCCCGTGGACATTCCCTCGGCCCCCTGGACATACCCTCCCCTGGACATTTCCCCGTGGACGTTCCCTCGACCCCTGGACATACCCTCCCTAGACATTTCCCGTGGACGTTCCTCAGCCCCTGGACATACCCTCCCTGACATTTCCCCGTGGACATTCCCTCGGCCCCCTGGACATACCCTCCCCTGGACATTTCCCGTGGACATTCCTCAGCCTCCTGGACATACTCTCCCCTGGACATTTCCTCTTGGACGTTCCCTCAGACCCGCTGGACATACCCTCCCTGACATTTCCCGTGGACATTCCTCAGCCCTGGACATACCCTCCCTGACATTTCCCCGTGGACATTCCTCGGCCCCTGGACATACCCTCCTGACATTTCCCGTGGACATTCCCTCAGCCCCTGACATACCCTCCCTGACATTTCCTGGACATTCCTCGGCCCCTGGACATACCCTCCCCTGACATTTCCCGTGGACGTTCCTCGGCCCCTGGACATACCCTCCCTGGACATTTCCCCGTGGACATTCCTCGGCCCCTGACATACCCTCCCTGACATTTCCCCGTGGACATTCCCTCAGCCCCTAGACATACCCTCCCTGACATTTCCCGTGGACGTTCCTCAGCCCCTGACATACCCTCCTGGACATTTCCCCGTAGACATTCCCTCGGCCCCCTGGACATACCCTCCACTGGACATTTCCCCGTGGACATTCCTCAGCCCCTGGACATACCCTCCCTGGACATTTCCCCGTGACATTCCTCGGCCCTGGACATACCCTCCTAGACATTTCCCCGTGGACATTCCTCGGCCCCCTGACATACCCTCCCTGACATTTCCCCGTGGACATTCCTCAGCCCCTGGACATACCCTCCCTAGACATTTCCCCGTGGACATTCCTCGGCCCCTGGACATACCCTCCCTGACATTTCCCCGTGGACATTCCTCAGCCCTGGACATACCCTCCTGACATTTCCCCGTGGACATTCCCTCGGCCCCTGGACATACCTCCCCTGACATTTCCCGTGGACGTTCCCTCAGCCCCCTGGACATACCCTCCCCTGGACATTTCCCCGTGGACATTCCCTCGGCCCCCTGGACATACCCTCCCCTGGACATTTCCCCGTGGACGTTCCCTCAGCCCCCTGGACATACCCTCCCCTGGACATTTCCCCGTGGCCGTTCCCTCGGCCCCTGGACATACTCTCCCCTGGACATTTCCCCTTGGACGTTAACTCAGCCCCATGGACATACTCTCCCCTGGACATTTCCTCATGGACGTTCCCTCAGCCCTCTGGACATACTCTCCCCTGGACATTTCCCCTTGGACGTTCCCTCAGCCCCCTGGACATACTCTCCCCTGGACATTTCCCCTTGGACGTTCCCTCAGCCCCCTGGACATACTCTCCCCTGGACATTTCCCCGTGGACGTTCCCTCAGCCCCCTGGACATACCCTCCCATGGACATTTCCCCGTGGACGTTCCCTCAGCCCCCTGGACATACCCTCCCCTGGACATTTCCCCGTGGACATTCCCTCAGCCCCTGGACATACCCTCCCATGGACATTTCCCCGTGGACGTTCCCTCAGCCCCCTGGACATACCCTCCCCTGGACATTTCCCCGTGGACATTCCCTCAGCCCCCTGGACATACCCTCCCCTGGACATTTCCCCGTGGACATTCCTCAGCCCCTGGACATACCCTCCCTGGACATTTCCCGTGGACATTCCTCGGCCCCCTGGACATACCCTCCCCTGGACATTTCCCCGTGGACATTCCCTCGGCCCCCTGGACATACCCTCCCCTGGACATTTCCCCGTGGACATTCCCTCGGCCCCCTGGACATACCCTTCCCTGGACATTTCCCCGTGGACGTTCCCTCAGCCCCTGGACATACCCTTCCTGACATTTCCCCGTGGACGTTCCCTCGGCCCCCTGGACATACCCTTCCATGGACATTTCCCCGTGGACATTCCTCGGCCCCTAGACATACCCTTCCTGAACATTTCCCCTTGGACGTTCCTCGGCCCCTGGACATACCCTTCCTGGACATTTCCCCTTGGACGTTCCTCGGCCCCTGGACATACCCTCCATGGACATTTCCCGTGGACATTCCTCGGCCCTGGACATACCCTTCCCTGGACATTTCCCCGTGGACATTCCCTCAGCCTCCTGGACATACCCTCCCCTGGACATTTCCCCGTGGACATTCCCTCGGCCCCCTGGACATACCCTCCCCTGGACATTTCCCCGTGGACGTTCCCTCGGCCCTGGACATACCTCCTGACATTTCCCGTGGACGTTCCTCGCCCCCTGGACATACTCTCCCCATGACATTTCCCCTTGGACGTTCCTCGGCCCCTGGACATACCCTTCCTGACATTTCCCGTGGACATTCCCTCGGCCCTGGACATACCCTCCTGGACATTTCCTCTTGGACGTTCCCTCAGACCCCTGGACATACTCTCCCCTGGACATTTCCCCCTGGACGTTCCCTCAGCCCCCTGGACATACTTTCCCCATGACATTTCCCCTTGGACGTTCCCTCAGCCCCCTGGACATACTCTTCCCATGACATTTCCCGTGGACATTCCTCAGCCCTGACATACCCTCCCTGACATTTCCCCTTGGACGTTCCCTCAGCCCCTGGACATACTCTCCCTGACATTTCCCGTGGACATTCCTCAGCCCCTGACATACCCTCCCTGACATTTCCCCGTGGACGTTCCTCAGCCCTGGACATACCCTCCCTGACATTTCCCCGTGGACGTTCCTCGGCCCTGGACATACTCTCCCCTCGACATTTCCCCTTGGACGTTCCTCGGCCCCTGGACATACCCTCCCTGGACATTTCCACGTGGACGTTCCTCGGCCCCTGGACATACCCTCCCTGACATTTCCACGTGGACGTTCCTCGGCCCTGGACATACCCTCCCCTGACATTTCCTCTTGGACGTTCCCTCAGACCCCTGGACATACTCTCCCCTGGACATTTCCCCTTGGACGTTCCCTCAGACCCCTGGACATACTCTCCCTGGACATTCCTCGGCCCCTGGACATACCCTCCCTGACATTTCCACGTGGACGTTCCTCAGCCCCTGGACATACCCTCCCTGACATTTCCCCGTGGACGTTCCTCAGCCCCTGGACATACCCTCCCTGACATTTCCCCTGGACATTCCCTCGGCCCCCTGGACATACCCTCCCCTGGACATTCCCTCGGCCCCCTGGACATACCCTCCCCTGGACATTTCCCCGTGGACGTTCCCTCGGCCCTGACATACCCTCCCTGACATTTCCCCGTGGACGTTCCCTCGGCCCCCTGGACATACCCTCCCCTGGACATTTCCCCGTGGACGTTCCCTCGTCCCCCAGGACATACCCTCCCCTTGACATTTCCCCGGGGACGTTCCTCGGCCCCTGGACATACCCTCCCTGACATACCCTCCCTGACATACCCTCCTGACATTCCCTCAGCCCCCTGGACATAATTTCCCCTGGACATTCTCACTCCATGACCATAGCATTTTACCTTTAACTTCTCTATCACTTTTTTTTTTTACGTCATGGCCTATTGCGCCGGTAGGCTTCTTCCCGGTGGATCCTGATGGTCGGCCCATGGCTTCTTCCCGGTGGGGCCTGATGGTCGGCCCAGCCCGTTCTGGCGCAGGCGAGTGTTTATAGTGGCGCCATCTTGCATTGGCTCATGCTGCCCTCCCGGAGCTCATCTTTAATCCAAGAATCTAGAGTCCGGGTTGATAGGTGGTCTTCTGGACATCATGTGGGTAGTTTTAAGCCACTCGGCGGCGGCTGAAAAATCCCAGCTTGGTGGCACCGGGCGGGGATTGAACTCGCGTCGTCCTGAACGCGGCGCCGTCATGCTATCCATTCAGCCACCGTCTTACGCCAGTGGTTCCCAAAGCCGTGGCCGCGACCCAAATGAGGGTCGTGAGTGTTCCTGAGGGTTGCTGGAGGCTCTTGGAAAAAACATAATAGTTATTATCTCAAACTGTAAGGACGATTTTAAAATGACAGTTAAGTCAAATTTACATTTTCAGTAATGTCGTTGTATTAGTTCAGTAGGACAGCATGAAGATTCTCATTAACACACTAACAAAAGTAGCGTTGTACTAAAGCGCCCATCCAGTGCGGCACGTCACACCAGCAGCATATTCACGTATATACGTGTCCACACACACCCAGTGCGGCACGTCACACCAGCAGCATATTCACGTATATAACACGTGTCCACACACACCCAGTGCGGCACGTCACACCAGCAGCATATTCACGTATATAACACGTGTCCACACACACCCAGTGCGGCACGTCACACCAGCAGCATATTCACGTATATAACACGTGTCCACACACACCCAGTGCGGCACGTCACACCAGCAGCATATTCACGTATATAACACGTGTCCACACACACCCAGTGCGGCACGTCACACCAGCAGCATATTCACGTATATAACACGTGTCCACACACACCCAGTGCGGCACGTCACACCAGCAGCATATTCACGTATATAACACGTGTCCACACACACCCAGTGCGGCACGTCACACCAGCAGCATATTCACGTATATAACACGTGTCCACACACACCCAGTGCGGCACGTCACACCAGCAGCATATTCACGTATATAACACGTGTCCACACACACCCAGTGCAGCACGTCACACCAGCAGCATATTCACGTATATAACACGTGTCCACACACACCCAGTGCGGCACGTCACACCAGCAGCATATTCACGTATATAACACGTGTCCACACACACCCAGTGCAGCACGTCACACCAGCAGCATATTCACGTACAGAACACGTGTCCACACACACCCAGTGCGGCACGTCACACCAGCAGCATATTCACGTACAGAACACGTGTCCGCCGGGATAGCAGCGAGGAGGCGGAGGACAAATTCATAAATATCTGGAAGTATAACACATTATTATAATTGGAAACAAATTCAGATCAAGACTGTGTTTAGGGTCGCCAGGCCAGGCCAAGACTGTGTTAAGGGTCGCCAGGCCAGGCCAAGACTGTGTTAAGGGTCGCAGCCAGCCACGAGGGTATTAAAAATAGCGTGGCGCGGCACGCCCCTGCAATACTTATCGCTGCCACAGTTCAGGGTCCATATATTCATAAATGTATCTGGCTCCCATTACGACAATTTCCCAAGGCCACGGAGAAGATTAATAGAATATTCATGGATTTATTTCCCGGTCACGGTGCAGAAGTCGGGCATATTTTCTTTTTTCTAGCCTCACATAACTGTCCATGGAAATCCCAGAAACTTCTACGAGAGGCTTTTCAAGCCTGAGGCGCCGATACGTTAAGATTACTACGGCCTGGAGTGCCAGGTGGCGGTGCTCGACCCTCTGTGTGTGTGTGTTGGCGAGGGAAGTGTTCTGCTGGTGTGTGGGCGGCTGTGCTTCCCGCCCGCCCCAGCCAGCACACGCCCATGGGACCGGTTCCTTATCCAAGAAGTAGAAAAAGCACACAGTGAAGGCCGCCCGCCCGTACACAAGGCAGACAGAAAGATAAGCAGCCAGGCATTGTGGCAGGCATACAGGTAGCTAGGTGGGTAGGAAGGCAGGTAGTAATAATAATAATAATAATAATAATAATAATAATAATAATAATAATAATAATAATAATAATGATAATGATAATAATAACAATAATAACACAGGCGGATTCGAACGCTGGTCCCCGACTGTGTGACCTCGAGAAGGATGGAGTCCAGGACGCCGCGCTGAGGCCCACGCTGCTGCAGGTGTGTGTGTGTGTGTGTGTGTGTGTGTGTGTGTGTGTGTGTGTGTAAGTAGAACATAAACCTATCTCTCTCTCTATCTATCTATTTATCTATCCATCAATTTATCTATCTAATTATATGTCTATCTGTCAGTCTGTCTATTTACGAGTGTGTGTGTGTGTGTGTGTGTGTGTGTGTGTGTGTGTGTGTGTGTGTGTGTGTGTGTGTGTGTGTGTGTGTGTGTGTGTGTGTGTGTGTGTGTGTGTGTGTGTGTGTGTGTGTGTGTGTGTGTGTGTGTGTGTGTGTGTGTGTGTGTGTGTGTGTGTGTGTGTTGGTCAGGTCGAGGGTTTAGCGGTGTCCCGACGCTCCCTCCTGCAGGTGGCGAGCATCCTGCTGTCGTCGCTGGCCATGCTGCAGTTCGGCATAAGCTACTCCTGGCCCAACTCCCTCGCCGGCGACCTCCGCACCGACAACTCCACGCTCCTCGGCCACCAGATCTCCGTCACCTCCGTCGGCCACGACCTCGTCGGTGAGTCCCTGCGGCCTCGCGCCCACTAACACTCGATGGCACTAACCTCCCGCAGCATGCATGGCCTTCGAAGGGCACTGTTCGACGGCTCTCCCTGGCACGCCCTGCCAGCCCGGCCACTCTTCGCAGACGCCCCCAGTCAGGTGTTGGTGGCGGATTTGGCACGTTTTTTTCCAGTTTCCTCGCTCCGTGGCGTCACCTTCATCATCCAGCATCGGTTTTCAGCGCGGGGCTCTCTGGACTCCTCTCAGCAATACGAACATTTTTTCCCTGCATGCCGGTGGGTTGCTCTGCTGTTTGCTCAGACTCCCAGGAAGCGCTGCCTTCCTGGAGGATCAGCGCGGCACCCGCACAGTAATCCTTGACGTTACAGCTGGATGGTCCGGCCAAAACAAGGAGGCGTCCGATGAACTTTTGCTGTGTCCCTCCCTGGCCACGCCTCTGGTCCTGGGCGAGGAGGCCGACGAGGCGGCGCGGGCATGGCTGGAGCCGCCGCTGCTTATGCCCCATCACATCCCCGCGTCTTGCAGGGGCCTGTAGGCTGTGCACCCCCACCCCCCTGCGGTCCACTTCTAACAGGCGTGGCGACACAGGAGGCAGGACCTGACTCCCACGACCAAGATGAGGGAGGTCATAGCCAGGGGTGGGCGGTGCTCCTGCATCAGGGGTCACGGGGGGGAGATAGTTCCGCACCCGCGGCCCCTTCACGCAGGGCTTCCTCGTGTCCCGGGGAGTCCCGCCACACCGTGGTGACCGATTGGTCCCTCTGACTGTTCAGCACTTACGGGTAGAGTGCCCCAGTCCAGGGGACCTGCGAAACGGTGCCCCTCCCGGTGCAGGGGCACACTTTCTCTCCCCCCTGGTGCTGGGGTAAGAGGCGCCCTCCCCGGGACATGCAAGAACCCATGCCTGCAAGAGGTTGGCGTCTGTTAACCCACAAAAAACGATCCTCCCGGAAACAGAAGACGCCAAGCCGTGCACACGCCTGGTGGCCTCCTTCCCCTAATGCCATGCACCGTGTTTATGTGCAGGCAGCGTGTGGCGAGAGGGACTCAGCACGACGCCTCACCGCTTCTCAGAAAAGTTGTTCGGCGACATGAACAAAGTTGCTTCAGTGAATGCCATTAATTTTTTTTCAAACAAACCCGTAACCGTGATCTGATTGTTTAATTTCGCTATTAAACCACGGTGGGCTTTTATTAGTGTTAATTCGCTTCTCGCACAAGGGGACGAATGTGTTCTGCTGAGTGAGTAAGTGATTTTTAAGGTTTAGCCAGGCTTCATCTACGTTGCCGTCATCTGATAGTTGTATTTCTGTTAGTTTTTGTCGGATTTCTACGAAGTTAGCTCTTTTGAAATTGGGCACCTTTACTTTATTTTCAGTCACTGATGATTGAGCTCTAATGTCGACGCGCACTAATTTATGATCGCAAGAACCGAGGTGTTCTCCTACCGTGACACTACTGACTAGGTTATCTTGGGTCGTTATAACAAGGTCGAGTATATTATTTTGTCAAGTTGGCTCAGAAACCATTTGGCTTAGATAATTTTCTTCTAGAAATTCGATCATTCTATGTGACTCGCCTTCTGTACCTGACAGTGTCGCCCAGTCGATATGGGGGAGGTCAAAGTCTCCTAATATCAGTGAGTCGTTGTTATTAAGTGACTGCCTTAAGACGCTGTACATTTCAAGGTTTCAAGGATGAAAATTATGATGTAATCTATCTTGATTTTAGTAAAGCGTTTGACAAAGTTCCTCACCAACGACTGTTGCTTAAATTACAGGCTCACGGAGTAGAGGGTAAAGTTTTGAACTGGGTCAAGGCGTGGCTTAGCAATAGGAAGCAAAGAGTGCAAATCAATGGTAAAAGATCTGACTGGGGATGTGTTACGAGTGGGGTCCCACAAGGTTCGGTATTAGGTCCACTTTTGTTTATTATTTATATCAATGACTTAGATACAGGAATTAGTAGTGATGTTAGTAAATTTGCAGATGATACCAAGATCGGTAGAGTAATTGAGTCGGATCAGGACGCTAGTATTCTCCAAGGTGAACTCAACAGATTATATGACTGGGCGGATAAATGGCAGATGGAGTTCAATGTAGGGAAGTGCAGTATTCTGAGTGTAGGTAGGAACAACCCCTCACATAACTATTGCTTAAATGACACGCTCATAATTAGGTCTGGGTGCGAGAGGGATATAGGGGTCTTAGTGAGCTCTGATCTCCGTCCAAGGGCACAATGCATTCAAGCTAGAAATCGAGCTAATAGGGTACTGGGATTTATTTCAAGGAGCGTAAGCAACAGAAGCCCCGAAGTCTTCCTCAAACTATATTTAGCATTAGTTAGACCTCATCTTGACTATGCGGTTCAGTTCTGGTCACCTTACTATAGAATGGATATCAAAATGTTAGAATCGGTGCAGAGGAGGATGACTAAGATGATTCAGGGGTTGAGAAACTTGCCATACGAGGGAAGACTTAAACAGTTAAACTTGCATTCTCTAGAAAGGCGAAGGGTGCGTGGAGACATGATCGAGGTTTATAAATGGATGAAGGGCTTTAATAAGGGAGACATTCATAAGGTTTTGTTGGTAAGAGAACCGGGTAGGACACGAAGTAACGGGTTTAAACTGGATAAATTCAGATTCAACAGGGACATAGGCAAAAATTGGTTTACTAACAGGGTGGTGGATGAGTGGAATAGGCTTAGCAGTCATGTGGTGAGTGCCAATACAATTGTCACATTCAAAAATAGACTAGATAAATTCATGGACAGCGATATTAGGTGGGGTTAGATACACGGGAGCTTAGGGTCAAAGGAGCTGCCTCGTACAGGCCTACCGGCCTCTTGTAGACTCCTGCGTTCTTATGTTCTTATGTTCTTATGTCATCGAGTGATTGACCGGGAGGTCTGTAGGTGACAGATATATTTAAATTGACTTTTGCAATGTTTACTCGCACGCACAAATGTTCAACGTTACTGTTTCCCGGTGTTTTGTCAGTGGGTTGCAAATAGCTTTTGACATAAAGGGCGACGCCACCGCCTCTACGGTTTACACGATCTTTGTTGAAGAGTCTGTAGCCATCTATGTTGTATTCGGATCTTAAATCAATATTTGTGGTGTCGATAAATGTTTCGGTTATAGCAATTATGTCAAAATTTTCTGTTAAAGCAAGACATCTCAGTTCATCAAATTTGTTTCTTAGGCTACGCGCATTGAAACTAAGGATTTTTAAGTTATCTAGAGGCTTGGTAATAGAGGTGGTGGTACTTGCGGGATCACGGTTACGGGAGAGAGAGAGAGAGAGAGAGAAATTACGTCAGCCAGATGAGGGATTAAGTGAAGAATTAATGACACTGAGGTCCCGTGCGTTGGGTAAGCATAACTATTTCTTGGTGCGCTGTAAGAGAACGTGTCTGCAGTGGCTTGCTCGGCGGTACAGCACACAGATGTACCCCAGCAGCAGTCAGCCGGGCAACATGCTCGACGCTCCCGCCCCACGCCTCGCCTCAGCTCCCGGCCAGCCTGCAGCCCCCGCCCCGGTGAGGCCGCTGAGCTGGGCGCCGTACACCCCCTCCCTGGACCAAGAGAAGGCCGCCAAGGAGAAGGTGGGCGAAGAGGGGGACGGTTGTGCTCCTCTGAACACCCGGACATGGTTTATTCCTGACACACTCCCCTTGGAAATTATTATACTCTCCCCGGAACATTAATTTTCCCCGTGGACGTTCCCTCAGCCCCTGGACATACCCTTCCCTGGACATTTCCACGTGGACGTTCCCTCAGCCCCTGGACATACCCTTCCCTGGACATTTCCACGTGGACGTTTCCTCAGCCCCTGGACATACCCTTCCCTGGACATTTCCACGTGGACGTTTCCTCAGCCCCTGGACATACCCTTCCGTGATGGACCACTGATGGTGGGAGCTTATTCCATTCTCGCACTACAACGTTGGTGAAGAAAAATTTGGTGCAGTCTGAATTTACTTGTCTACATTTGAGTTTTGTGCCATTGTTCCTCGTTCGCAAAGTGTCATCGATCATAAACAGTTTTGATCTGTCTACATTCGTGTAACCATTAAGTATTTTAAAACATTCGATCAGTTTTCCTCGGAGGCGACGTTTCTCAAGAGAGAACATGTTAAGGGTGGAAAGCCTTTCTTCGTAGGATTTGTTGCGCAAGGAAGGGATCATTTTTGTTGCCCGACGCTGAACACCTTCTAATTTAGCAATGTCCTTTGCATGGTGGGGAGACCAAAACTGTACCGCATATTCCAAGTGGGGTCTGACTAAACTATTGTAGAGCGGAAGTATTACATCTTTATTTTTGAATAAAAAGTTTCTTTTAATGAAGCCCAACATTCTGTTCGCTTTATTTGCTGCATCGATGCACTGATGTGAGAATTTGAGGTTTGATGCGATTTTAATCCCCAGGTCCTTAACGCATTGAACACTTGTGAGTTTAACGCCGCGTATTTCGTAATCGAACTTCTTATTTTTTGTTCCAACTTGAAGGACCTGGCACTTGTCTACGTTAAAGGGCATCTCCCATTTATCCGACCAAGCTGAAATTTTGTGCAAATCCTCTTGGAGGCTTTGCCTGCCTTCGTCAGTGAGAACCGAGTTACCAATCTTTGTGTCGTCTGCAAATTTACTAATGCGATTATTGAGTCCAACATCCACGTCGTTGATGTAAATAATGAAGAGCACTGGGCCAAGAACCGAGCCCTGAGGGACGCCACTAGTGACCGGTGCCCACTCTGAGTTAAATCCGTCAATCACTACTCTTTGTTGTCTGTTGCTCAACCAATTCGCGATCCATTGGTTTACTTGACCGTCAATGCCTATTTGCTTTAATTTATAAAGTAATTTATGATGTGGGACTTTATCAAACGCTTTCTGGAAATCAAGATAGACTACGTCCACTGATTTGGTTACGTCATAAATTGAGAAGAGATCGGTATCAAAGGTCAGTAGGTTTGACAGGCAAGATCTTTTGTTACGGAAGCCATGTTGTGAATCTCCAATTAATGAGTGGCTTTCGAGGTAACTCACAATTTTGTCTCTAATTATGCTCTCGAGTAGCTTACCTACAATTGAAGTTAGACTAATGGGTCGGTAGTTACCTGGTATTTTTTTGTCTCCTTTCTTAAAAATCGGTGTCACGTTAGCCTTTTTCCAATCCGAAGGGACGATGCCTTGTCGCAAGGACATATTGAATAGGGTAGTGAGGGAGGAGAGTATTTCGCTCTTTGTTTCTTTAAGCAGAATAGGATATACTTTGTCGGGTCCGGGACTTTTATTTGTTTTAAGTGAATGGAGAGCTTTAAGGACTTCATCGGTTGTTATTTCAAAATTAGGCAATGCATGCTCGAGATTTACAATTGTACTGGTGTTGTTGGTAGCGAGAGGAAGACTGTTAGTATTAAACACCGAGGAAAAGTAATTGTTTAAGAGGTTTGCAATATGTTGGCTATCAGTCACTAGTGCACCGTCGCTGTTTGTTAAAGGTCCAATACCACTTTTGATCGCCTTTCTGTTGTTTATGTAACTGAAGAAAGATTTCGGATTATTTTTACAGTTGGCTGCAATATTTTCTTCATATCTACGCTTTGCCTGACCTACTAGTCTTTTTTCTCGTCGCCTGGCATCATTATAAAGTCTAATGTTTTCGGGCGTGCTTTGTTCTTTCTTTAACCTGTAAAACAATTTTCTCTCATTGACTGATTGTTTAATTTCGCTATTAAACCACGGTGGACTTTTATTAGTGTTAATTCGCTTCTCGCACAAGGGGACGAATGTGTTCTGCTGAGTGAGTAAGTGATTTTTAAGGTTTAGCCAGGCTTCATCTACGTTGCCGTCATCTGTTAGTTGTATTTCTGTTAGTTTTTGTCGGATTTCTACGAAGTTAGCTCTTTTGAAATTGGGCACCTTTACTTTATTTTCAGTCACTGATGATTGAGCTCTAATGTCGACGCGCACTAATTTATGATCGCAAGAACCGAGGTGTTCTCCTACCGTGACATTACTGACTAGGTTATCTTGGGTCGTTATAACAAGGTCGAGTATATCATTTTGTCGAGTTGGCTCAGAAACCATTTGGCTTAGATAATTTTCTTCTAGAAATTCGATCATTCTATGTGACTCGCCTTCTGTACCTGACAGTGTCGCCCAGTCGATATGGGGGAGGTCAAAGTCTCCTAATATCAGTGAGTCGTTGTTATTAAGTGACTGCCTTAAGACGCTGTACATTTCAAGGTCGTCATCGAGTGATTGACCGGGAGGTCTGTAGGTGATAGATATATTTAAATTGACTTTTGCAATGTTTACTCGCACGCACAAATGTTCAACGTTTCTGTTTCCCGGTGTTTTGTCAGTGGGTTGCAAATAGCTTTTGACATAAAGGGCGACGCCACCGCCTCTACGGTTTACACGATCTTTGTTGAAGAGTCTGTAGCCATCTATGTTGTATTCGGATCTTAAATCAATATTTGTGGTGTCGATAAATGTTTCGGTTATAGCAATTATATCAAAATTTTCTGTTAAAGCAAGACATCTCAGTTCATCAAATTTGTTTCTTAGGCTACGCGCATTGAAACTAAGGATTTTTAAGTTATCTAGAGGCTTGGTAATAGAGGTGGTGGTACTTGCGGGATCACGGTTACGGGAGAGAGAGAGAGAGAGAGAGAGAGAGAAATTACGTCAGCCAGATGAGGGATTAAGTGAAGAATTAATGACACTGAGGTCCCGTGCGTTGGGTAAGCATAACTATTTCTTGGTGCGCTGTAAGAGAACGTGTCTGCAGTGGCTTGCTCGGCGGTACAGCACACAGATGTACCCCAGCAGCAGTCAGCCGGGCAACATGCTCGACGCTCCCGCCCCACGCTTCGCCTCAGCTCCCGGCCAGCCTGCAGCCCCCGCCCCGGTGAGGCCGCTGAGCTGGGCGCCGTACACCCCCTCCCTGGACCAAGAGAAGGCCGCCAAGGAGAAGGTGGGCGAAGAGGGGGACGGTTGTGCTCCTCTGAACACCCGGACATGGTTTATTCCTGACACACTCCCCTTGGAAATTATTATACTCTCCCCGGAACATTAATTTTCCCCGTGGACGTTCCCTCAGCCCCTGGACATACCCTTCCCTGGACATTTCCCCGTGGACGTTCCCTCAGCCCCTGGACATACCCTTCCCTGGACATTTCCCCGTGGAGGTTCCCTCAGCCCCTGGACATACCCTTCCCTGGACATTTCCCCGTGGACGTTCCCTCAGCCCCTGGACATACCCTCCCCTGGACATTTCCACGTGGACGTTCCCTCAGCCCCTGGACATACCCTTCCCTGGACATTTCCACGTGGACGTTCCCTCAGCCCCTGGACATACCCTTCCCTGGACATTTCCACGTGGACGTTCCCTCAGCCCCTGGACATACCCTTCCCTGGACATTTCCACGTGGACGTTCCCTCGGCCCCCTGGACATACCCTCCCCTGGACATTTCCACGTGGACGTTCCCTCAGCCCCTGGACATACCCTCCCCTGGACATTTCCCCGTGGACGTTCCCTCGGCCCCCTGGACATACCCTCCCCTGGACATTTCCCCGTGGACGTTCCCTCGGCCCCCTGGACATACCCTCCCCTGGACATTTCCCCGTGGACGTTCCCTCGGCCCCCTGGACATACCCTCCCCTGGACATTCCCTCAGCCCCCTGGACATAATTTCCCCTGGACATTCTCACTCCATGACCATAGCATTTTACCTTTAACTTCTCTATCACTTTTTTTTTTTACGTCATGGCCTATTGCGCCGGTAGGCTTCTTCCCGGTGGATCCTGATGGTCGGCCCATGGCTTCTTCCCGGTGGGGCCTGATGGTCGGCCCAGCCCGTTCTGGCGCAGGCGAGTGTTTATAGTGGCGCCATCTTGCATTGGCTCATGCTGCCCTCCCGGAGCTCATCTTTAATCCAAGAATCTAGAGTCCGGGTTGATAGGTGGTCTTCTGGACATCATGTGGGTAGTTTTAAGCCACTCGGCGGCGGCTGAAAAATCCCAGCTTGGTGGCACCGGGCGGGGATTGAACTCGCGTCGTCCTGAACGCGGCGCCGTCATGCTATCCATTCAGCCACCGTCTTACGCCAGTGGTTCCCAAAGCCGTGGCCGCGACCCAAATGAGGGTCGTGAGAGTGTTCCTGAGGGTTGCTGGAGGCTCTTGGAAAAAAAACATAATAGTTATTATCTCAAACTGTAAAGGACGATTTTTAAAATGACAGTTAAGTCAAATTTACATTTTTCAGTAATGTCGTTGTATTAGTTCAGTAGGACAGCATGAAGATTCTCATTAACACACACTAACAAAAGTAGCGTTGTACTAAAGCGCCCATCCAGTGCGGCACGTCACACCAGCAGCATATTCACGTATATAACACGTGTCCACACACACCCAGTGCAGCACGTCACACCAGCAGCATATTCACGTATATAACACGTGTCCACACACACCCAGTGCGGCACGTCACACCAGCAGCATATTCACGTATATAACACGTGTCCACACACACCCAGTGCAGCACGTCACACCAGCAGCATATTCACGTATATAGCACGTGTCCACACACACCCAGTGCGGCACGTCACACCAGCAGCATATTCACGTATATAACACGTGTCCACACACACCCAGTGCGGCACGTCACACCAGCAGCATATTCACGTATATAACACGTGTCCACACACACCCAGTGCGGCACGTCACACCAGCAGCATATTCATGTACAGAACACGTGTCCACACACACCCAGTGCGGCACGTCACACCAGCAGCATATTCATGTACAGAACACGTGTCCACACACACCCAGTGCAGCACGTCACACCAGCAGCATATTCACGTATATAACACGTGTCCACACACACCCAGTGCGGCACGTCACACCAGCAGCATATTCACGTATATAACACGTGTCCACACACACCCAGTGCGGCACGTCACACCAGCAGCATATTCACGTACAGAACACGTGTCCACACACACCCAGTGCGGCACGTCACACCAGCAGCATATTCACGTACAGAACACGTGTCCGCCGGGATAGCAGCGAGGAGGCGGAGGACAAATTCATAAATATCTGGAAGTATAACACATGATTATAATTGGAAACAAGTTCAGATCAAGACTGTGTTAAGGGTCGCCAGGCCAGGCCAAGACTGTGTTAAGGGTCGCCAGGCCAGGCCAAGACTGTGTTAAGGGTCGCAGCCAGCCAGGAGGGTATTAAAAATAGCGTGGCGCGGCACGCCCCTGCAATACTTATCGCTGCCACAGTTCAGGGTCCATATATTCATAAATGTATCTGGCTCCCATTACGACAATTTCCCAAGGCCACGGAGAAGATTAATAGAATATTCATGGATTTATTTCCCGGTCACGGTGCAGAAGTCGGGCATATTTTCTTTTTTCTAGGCTCACGTAACTGTCCATGGAAATCCCAGAAACTTCTACGAGAGGCTTTTCAAGCCTGAGGCGCCGATACGTTAAGATTACTACGGCCTGGAGTGCCAGGTGGCGGTGCTCGACCCTCTGTGTGTGTGTGTTGGCGAGGGAAGTGTTCTGCTGGTGTGTGGGCGGCTGTGCTTCCCCGCCCGCCCCAGCCAGCACACGCCCATGGGACCGGTTCCTTATCCAAGAATTAGAAAAAGCACACAGTGAAGGCCGCCGGTACACAAGGCAGACAGAAAGATAAGCAGGCAGGCATTGTGGCAGGCATACAGGTAGCTAGGTGGGTAGGAAGGCAGGTAGTAATAATAATAATAATAATAATAATAATAATAATAATAATAATAATAATAATAATAATAATAATAATAATAATAATAATAATAATAATAATAATAATAATAATAATAATAATAATAATGATAATGATAATAATAACAATAATAACACAGGCGGATTCGAACGCTGGTCCCCGACTGTGTGACCTCGAGAAGGATGGAGTCCAGGACGCCGCGCTGAGGCCCACGCTGCTGCAGGTGTGTGTGTGTGTGTGTGTGTGTGTGTGTGTGTGTGTGTGTGTGTGTGTGTGTGTGTAAGTAGAACATAAACCTATCTCTCTCTCTCTCTATCTATCTATCTATTTATCTATCCATCAATTTATCTATCTAATTATATGTCTATCTGTCAGTCTGTCTATTTACGAGTGTGTGTGTGTGTGTGTGTGTGTGTGTGTGTGTTGGTCAGGTCGAGGGTTTGGCGGTGTCCCGACGTTCCCTCCTGCAGGTGGCGACCATCCTGCTGTCGTCGCTGGCCACGCTGCAGTTCGGCATAAGCTACTCCTGGCCCAACTCCCTCGCCGGCGACCTCCGCACCGACAACTCCACGCTCCTCGGCCACCAGATCTCCGTCACCTCCGTCGGCCACGACCTCGTCGGTGAGTCCCTGCGGCCTCGCGCCCACTAACACTCGATGGCACTAACCTCCCGCAGCATGCATGGCCTTCGAAGGGCACTGTTCGACGGCTCTCCCTGGCACGCCCTGCCAGCCCGGCCACTCTTCGCAGACGCCCCCAGTCAGGTGTTGGCGGCGGATTTGGCACGTTTTTTTCCAGTTTCCTCGCTCCGTGGCGTCACCTTCATCATCCAGCATCGGTTTTCAGCGCGGGGCTCTCTGGACTCCTCTCAGCAACACGAACATTTTTTCCCTGCATGTCGGTGGGTTGCTCTGCTGTTTGTTCAGACTCCCAGGAAGCGCTGCCTTCCTGAAGGATCAGCGCGGCACCCGCACAGTAATCCTTGACGTTACAGTTGGATGGTCCGGCCAAAACAAGGAGGCGTCCGATGAACTTTTGCTGTGTCCCTCCCTGGCCACGCCTCTGGTCCTGAGCGAGGAGGCCGACGAGGCATGGTTCGGGCCGCCGCTGCTTATGCCCCATCACTTGCCTGCGTCTTGCAGGGGCCTGTAGGCTGTGCACCCCCACCCCCCTGCGGTCCACTTCTAACAGGCGTGGCGACACAGGAGGCAGGACCTGACTCCCACGACCAAGATGAGGGAGGTCATAGCCAGGGCTGGGTGGTGCTCCTGCATCAGGGGTCACGGGGGGGAGATAGTTCCGCACCCGCGGCCCTTCACGCATGGCTTCCTCGTGTCTCGGGGAGTCCCGCCACACCGTGGTGACCGATTGGTCCCTCTGACTGTTCAGCACTTACGGGTAGAGTGCCCCAGTCCAGGGACTCCCGGTGCAGGGCACTCTTCTCCCCCCTGGTGCTGGGGTAAGAGGCGCCCTCCCCGGGACATGCAAGAACCCATGCCTGCAAGAGGTTGGCGTCTGTTAACCCACAAAAAACGATCCTCCCGGAAACAGAAGACGCCAAGCCGTGCACACGCCTGGTGGCCTCCTTCCCCTAATGCCATGCACCGTGTTTATGTGCAGGCAGCGTGTGGCGAGAGGGACTCAGCACGACGCCTCACCGCTTCTCAGAAAAGTTGTTCGGCGACATGAACAAAGGTGCTTCAGTGAATGCCATTAATTTTTTTTCATAACAAAGGAGGAGGCAGCTCTAGGGCACAAAAAAGGAAACAATAATAAAAAAAAGCCCGCTGCTCGCTGCTCCTAAAAAAGAATCAAAAGAGGTGGCCGAAAGAGAGGTCAATTTCGGGAGGAGAGGTGTCCTGATACCCTTCTCTTGAAAGAGTTCAAGTCGTAGGCAGGAGGAAATACAGATGAAGGAAGATTGTTCCAGGGTTTAACAGTGTGAGGGATGAAAGAGTGAAGATGCTGGTTAACTCTTGCATAAGGGATTTGGACAGTACAGGGATGAGCATGAGTAGAAAGTCGTGTGCAGCGGGGCCGCGGGAGGGGGGGAGGCATGCAGTTAGCAAGTTCAGAAGAGCAGTCAGCGTGGAAATATCGATAGAAGATAGAAAGAGAGGCAACATCGCGACGGAATTTAAGAGGTAGAAGACTATCAGTAGGAGGAGGAGAGCTGATGAGACGAAGAGCCTTAGACTCCACTCTGTCCAGAAGAGCTGTGTGAGTGGAGCCTCCCCACACGTGAGATGCATACTCCATACGAGGGCGGACAAGGCCCCTGTATATGGATAGCAACTGCGCGGGGGAGAAGAACTGACGGAGACGATACAGAACGCCCAACCTCGAGGAAGCTGATTTAGCGAGAGAGGAGATGTGAAGTTTCCAGTTGAGATTTTGAGTTAAGGATAGACCGAGGATGTTTAGTGTTGAAGATGGTGATAGCTGGGTGTTGTCGAAGAATAGGGGATAGGTGTTTGGAAGATTGTGTCAAGTTGATAGGTGGAGAAATTGAGTTTTTTAAGCATTGAAGGACACAAGGTTCCTTCTGCCCCAATCGGAAATGATAGCAAGGTCTGAGGTTAAGCGTTCTGCAGCCTCCAGTCTAGAGTCGTGTACTTCCTGTTGTGATGGTCTTCTATTGAAAGAAGTTGAATAATACAGAGTGGAGTCGTCGGCGTATGAGTGGCAAGGACAGTAATATTAATCAATCCATCCCCTCAGCCACCCTCCACCCCCTCTTTCACCCCCCCCCCCCATCTCTCTCTCTCTCTCTCTCTCTCTCTCTCTCTCTCTCTCTCTCTCTCGTAACTGCTGCCATGAGCCGTCCATCGCCCGCTGAGGGCCAGCGCTATAGCGGCTCGTCGTCCCCGCAGGCAGCCTGTTGTTCGCGGGCGTAGGGCTGGGCGTCCTCCCGTCGAGCTGGCTGGTGGGGAGGTTCGGCCGCCGCATCTGTATGATCGCCCCGACCCTGCCCATCTTCCTCGGCTGGGCACTCATCGCCTTCGCCGACAACGACGTCCTCATCTTTATCGGCAGGTGAGTCACGCAACGCGCCGCCGGGTTTCGTCAGGGTTGTGGAGCCATTGTCGGGATCGGAAGTCGAAGTTGAGGAGTCAGATCACTGGTCTTCCGGGGTCAGACGCCGGGTTATGTGTTGGGGCGGGTGGCGCGCGCCGCTGCCGCTTGAGTACAGAATGCAAATAGTGCTGGTAAAGGCTGCTCATGAAAATCCACTGACGGAAAGATTTACATATATTAAGCGGATGAACCGTTTTCTAAGTAACAAATATCTTAGGGTCACTAAAAACAAAGGGAACTCAGTGAGGTTGGAACGGGACCTTGAGTCTGTGGCGGGAAGTAACCCCCCACCCCGGGACCCAGGGTCAGCGTGACGTCCGGGTTACCATGCACACTTAACCTTTCCCAGGTTCCCCAGGTACCCATTCCTCGACCAGCCCGAAAGAGAGGTTGAACAGCTGGGTGGGAAGCGCCCTGCCTGCCCGGGCCGGGATTCAAGCCGAGGCCCGCGGATGTGTAGCTGGGCGTGTTAACGCCTTCAGCACCACTAGTATATTGTATCTAGAAGTTGAATAGCTCCGTCCTGACGCAGCGCTATGCGTGTACCTGGAAACTTAATAACAGTCCCTTAGAAATAACTAACTCCTAACAGCCCCTGCCTGCATGCAGTAACGCCCTGCCGCCCCGCAGGTTCATCACTGGCCTGAGCCTCGGGATGCCGTTGCAGGCTTCCAAGATCTACGTGGCGGAGATCTCTAACGCCAGCATCCGCGGCACGGCGTGCACCTTTATAGAGATGGTAAAGCTGGGCGGCTTAATGCTGGTGGTCGCGGTGAATATCAAGGTGTCCTGGTACGTCATCGCCGGCGGCCTCGCTGTGCTGATGCTGGTGTACGGCGGCGCCATGCTGGCCGTGCCCGAGAGCCCCAACTTCCTCGCCGTGCAGGGCAGGGAAGAAGAGGCCCGCCGAGTCCTCCGGCGATTCCGAGGCCCCGGGGCGGACGTGGACGCGGAGCTGGCCCTCCTGAGGCACCGCAACCAGCGCAGCGACGGAGCCTCGGGGTTCGCGGCGCTGCTCAAGCGGGACGTGCTGAGGAGCGTGGCGGCGCTGCTGCTGCTGATTACGTTTCGGAGCATGTGTGGCTGCGAGATGATCACCGTGCACTGCACACGCATGCTGCTGGCCACCGGCGTCACCCTGGACCACACGCTGGGCACCCTCATCGTCAACTCGGCCTACGTGCTCGGGGGGCTCTGCCTCACCATGACGGTGGACCGCCTGGGCCGCCGCCGGTCCATGCTGGTGTCCCTCGCCGTCATGCTGGCGGGCAACACCGTGCTGGGCTGCTACTGCTACTTCTTCCCGGCGAGCGCCGTGCCCGGGCTGGACATCGAGCTCTTGTCTCCGCTGGACGCCAACACGACGGTCTCCTACCTCGCCGGCAACACGACTGTTCCCTACATCGCCGGGCAGAGGTGAGGAGCGCTGGCAGGAGAAATACCGCGCCTGTATAGTCATGTGAAAGTCAGTTTCTTGAGCGATGTCTGAGGCATAGTCCACTGGCCCTCCGCCCCGCTGCATGGGCAACACTGAGGCGTGACGTGTGTGTGCATGTCTTTGCAGTGACACCGGTGACGCGGAGCGGCTGCTGCCGCTGCTCTGCTTCCTGGCCGTCGCCTTCGGGGCCGGCCTGGGCATCGCCAACATTCCTCTGGTGCTGGCGGTCGAGTACTTCCCGACCAACATCAGGGCCGAGGTAAGGCACGCATCTCCCCGTCAGTAAGTCAGCAGCGTCAGGAGTCACCGTTGATCACCTCCGCGACAAAGGTGTTTCCAATCAGTGTCCTTCTCCTTGGCTGATGTTTGTGGCTCCGCGACGCCCCGGCAAAGGCTCATCTCTCCTCTTGTCTGACCTGACTCCTAGCAATCCTGTTCTGTTAGTTTGCTTGTCCATCTGTTATCAGGTCGACGCGTGGTGTGGCTGCTCAAGTGGACTTTTTAATCCTACAATCGTCACTAGATTATTTACAACTTTTTATAATAATAATAATAATAATAATAATAATAATAATAATAATAATAATAATAATAATAATAATAATAATAATAATAATAATAATAATAATAAATGGTTTATTCATTTGTTGGCAGCCATGAGGCTGAAAATACACAAAATACAATGAGATTTATGTGATGAGTAATGGGGGAAGTGGGGAAGGGTGGTGTGTGTGTGTGTGTGTGTGTGTGTGTTGGGGTGGAGGGGTCATGTGATCATGGAGGTATTTACGGTCTCTCTCTCTCTCTCTCTCTCTCTCTCTCTCTCTCTCTCTCTCTCTCTCTCTCTCTCTCTCTCTCTCTCTCTCTCTCTCTCTCTCTCTCTCTCTCTCTCTCTCTCTCTCTCTCTCTCTCTCTCAATTTGCACAAAATTTCATCTTGGTCGGATAGATGGGAGATGCCCTTTAACGTAGACAAGTGCCAGGTCCTTCAAGTTGGAACAAGGAATAAGAAGTTCGATTACGAAATGCGCGGCGTTAAACTCAAAAGCGTTCAATGCGTTAAGGACTTGGGGGTCAAAATCGCGTCAAACCTCAAATTCTCACAGCAATGCATCGATGCAGCAAATAAAGCGAATAGAATGTTGGGCTTCATTAAAAGAAACTTTTTATTCAAGAATAAAGATGTAATATTTCCACTCTACAATAGTTTAGTCAGACCCCACTTGGAATATGCGGTACAGTTTTGGTCTCCCCACCATGCAAAGGACATTGCTAAATTAGAAGGTGTTCAGCGTCGGGCAACAAAAATGATCCCTTCCTTGCGCAACAAATCTTATGAAGAAAGGCTTTCCACCCTTAACATGTTCTCTCTTGAGAAACGTCGCCTCCGAGGAAAACTGATCGAATGTTTTAAAATACTTAATGGTTTCACGAATGTAGACAGATCAACATTGTTTATGATCGATGACACAACAATGGCGTAAAACTCAAATGTAGACAAGTAAATTCAGACTGCACCAAATTTTTCTTCACTAACGTTGTAGTGCGAGAATGGAATAAGCTCCTACCGTCAGTGGTCCAGTGTAACACGATTGACTCCTTCAAAAACAAGCTCGACCGTCACTTCCATCAACTTAATATCAACTAGAGTTGAAATGCATTGTTTTGGAGCCTTCTGATTAATGTAGAATCACTTAGGTTTAACACTTCTCTCTTACTGAGCTAACTTTGAATGATGTATCATTGTAAAGTCCTTTTTTTCTTAGCTGTTGTTGAACACCATATAAGCATTGGTAGAACAGTACAGAGTTATGAAAGTAGAACTATGAAAACATATTATTGACAGATACCCCCCACCTATTGTTTATTTTCTATTATTTTATTAAAAAAGCATTTTTTTTTACAGCTCTGTGTATCCCATACCATAATAAAAAAAACACGCCATGTTGACGGGACAGACCACTTAGTCTGGACCATGGGGTCTGTGTGGTCTGATTTTCTATGTAAATCTATGTAAATCTCTCTACAGGGCTGCGGGCTGTGCCTGGTGTGGACGGCGTTGTGCACCACAGTCATGCTGCAGCTTTACAGCGTCCTCCTGGACAGCCTCACCATCGCCGGCATCTACTGGTTCTTCGCTCTCAGCGCCATGGCCGCCACGGTGCACACGCTTTGCTGCATCAGGGAGACCAGCAAGTGCGACATTGGCTGAGGCGGGGTGAGAGAGAGAGAGAGAGAGAGAGAGAGAGAGAGAGAGAGAGAGAGAGAGAGAGAGAGAGAGAGAGAGAGAGAGAGTGTGTGTGTGTGTGTGTGGCAAGTGCCTCCACTACATTGGCTGAGGTCCAGTGACAACTCCCCCTAAGCCCGTGTTGGTCTCCACGACACACTCCCGGAGGGTCGTGCGGTGCGTCTCCAGGCGCTGCGACACACACGGGCGGGCGCCACGCACCCGCGACACCTCCGGGGAGAGGCACACACAAACACTGCAGATAAAGCACATTCAGACATCATCTCCCAAACGAAGCAATGAGCGCGAGTATGCAGCGCCGCCAGCCTATACAGAGAGAGTCGGTTTCACGAGAGCTGGCGGCCTAAGCCTTCAGGGGTGGACTCGCGGTCTTGGTAAAATTGCTTAGGTGATGGCCGCGCGGCCGGGTGGGTCTATGGGCTGTATTTTAAGACACCATCGCTTCTCACATCAACCCTTTCTAAAGATCAAAGAGGGGATCAATCTGTTTTTCATGAGTGTTTTTAAGGTTCATGGCACAGAAGAAGGGTCAAACTACCACCAGGGTCATAAAACTACCCCTGGAAAGGCTTACAGTTCCTACGAAAGCCATGTCAAATATATGAACTTGGGCGACGAAATGTTTTAAAATACGACCCTATGAGCCATATCTTCACACCAGCGGTTTTTTCCCGTGCGGTTGGTCTGCAGCAGTGCAAAGAATACTTGTAAGTTTGTCGGTGTTTTCTCGAGATGGAGGACGCACAGAAGAGTGATCAATGTGTATATAATGGACAGGGGGTTAATAAAGGAGAGGCTACGTACTGTACATGGCGGACCCACCCAACAATCAGCTCGAGGCATGGAGGTAAAATTATTGGTGGAGTCGACACGGCCCGCTAACCCCATGCATTGAGGTGAAGCCGACGAACTGTCAAATTTGCGGCCAGAAGATGGGGGATGCCCGGCCGGGTGAGAACCTGAGCACTTTGGGAGCAGCGAGTAGCAGGCTTTTTTTATTATTGTTTTCTTTTTTTGTGTGTGCCCTTGAGCTGTCTCCTTTGTTGTAAAAATAAATAAATAAATAAGGAACTAAACAACAGTAACACGAGGAGGATATTTTTCCATCTACTGAATCACTTATCAGTCTGTTTGAAACCTTTATATCTGTCTATCTATCTATGAGACCCCAAATAAAAAATATATACCAATCTATCTATGAATCTATTTAGCCTATCTATCAATCAAAGAGATGGAAGATGGCGCCACTATAAACACTTGCGTGCGCCATGACGGGCTGGGGCCGAACACCATCCAGGCCCCTCAAGCAAGCCTACCGGCGCAATAGGCGGAGACTTTAAAAAAAAAAAAATCAAGCAATCTATCTGTCTACAAATCTATCTATGAGGCACCGTTTGCGTGCACCGCTGGCACTGACCGAAGGGGAAGGGACGCCGTGGAGGGCAGGGCCACGAGGGGTCCCGCTGGGTGAGTTCTTGGCGCCTCACTCGTTCCCTCCTCCTTCCCTCCCTTCAATGCTGCGGCTCTCGACAGAAGGTGACTTGCCAAAGCAAAGTCCAAGGTCCTGTGTTGCTCTTCAGTAGCGAATAACCCAACTATCATTTTATTTCGCTTTCCTTCTCCTCCTCCTCCTCCTCCACCTCCTCTTCTTCCTCGGCACTCACTGCACGCAACAGCTGGCTTTGGTGCTGCCCGCGGAGGTGGAGGGCGCCGCCGCGGAGTCCTGGAAGGGATTGAGATATGTGAGCGTGTAGCCTGAAGGAAAGGAAGCAGCTCAAGAGTAAGAATTAATGAGGAAAAATAAGCCCGCCTGCATGAGATTTCTTCACTCCTGATTGTCAAAGGATTGTAGAGGAGAGAAGAGACAGGGAAGACAGTGACAGGAGGAGGTAGGGAGAGGAGACGAATAAGGGAAGGGAAGAGGGCGGGAGAGGAGAAAGGGAGAGGAGGAAGAAGGGAGAGGAGAAGGAAGTAGGAAAAGAGAAAGAGAGAAGAGACAGGGAAGAAAGAGACAGGAGGAGGTAGGGAGAGGAGACGAATAAGGGAAGGGAAGAGGGCGGGAGAGGAGAAAGGGAGAGGAGGAAGAAGGGAGAGGAGGAGGAAGTAGGAAAAGAGAAAGAGAGAAGAGACAGGAAGGGAAGAGGGCGGGAGAGGAGAAAGGGAGAGGAGGAAGAAGGGAGAGGAGGAGGAAGTAGGAAAAGAGAAAGAGAGCAAAAGGAGGTAAGGAGAGGAGAGAAAGGAGAGGGAGGGTGTGATGCTCCTCCTCCTCCTACTACTACTACTACTACTACTACGTTTCTTTTTTTTTTTACGTCTACGCCTATAGCGCCAGTAGGCTTGCTTGAGGGGCCTGGATGGTAGTCGGCCCCAGCCCATGTTGGCGCAGGCAAGTGTTTATAGTGGCGCCATCTTCCTTCCACTACTACTACTACTACTACTACTACTACTACTACTACTATTACTACCCCGACAGCCTCTTACCTTTGCCAGCATCGAACTCGTGATAGCCTTGAGCACAGCCTCCACGTTGGTCCCCGTCACGGCCGACACCTCGAAGAAGGGCCGATCAGCCTCAAGGCCCAGCTGCTTGCCTCGCTCCCACGTCACCTGCGTAGGGAAGGATGTGTTGGTATTATAAAAGACACTTTCGGTTCTCACATCAACTATTTATAAAGGTCAAAGAGGGGGTCAGTCGGGTTCTAATGAGCGTTTCCTTAGGTTCACGGTACAGAAGAAGGGTCAAACTAACACCAGGGTCATAAAACTACTCCTGGAAATGCCCACAACTCCTACGAAAGCCTTGTCAAATATGCGTTCTTGTGCGGCGAAATGTCTTAAATACGACCCCAGATTATCGTATCCACCGTTGTACTTACCGTTTTTAGACACTTAACTATAGCAAAAAGACACTAATAATTAAACATTTCAACGGTAACTATAAATAAATGTAGTTATTGGAGTGGAGCGACAGTCTTGGGGTCGGAAATCGGAAAATATGAAGCTGAGTACGATAATCCGGAAACGCAGCTAAGATCCCTGTACATATATACTGATTATTTGATTGATGGATAATTCATCGTTGCAGAATGGAGGAACATGCCATCCCAACCCCCAGGCAGGACAGAGTGTGGTTATAAAACTAGTAATATATGTGTAGTTAGCACCATGAAACTAAAAAGATACAATAGTAGGAACTAATGTAAGAATATATATGTCGAAACACGAGCCCGGGATCATGCGGCAGGATGGTATTGGGCACAGCTGTTTATGCCCTGAGTGAGAGTGTTGCTGACGCTAGAATTTGCAGCACGAATCACCACGAATCACCACGAATCACCACGAATCGCCACGAATCACCACGAATCAGCACTGGAAGGGTGATATTTCCGGCGTGCACATAAAGTTGGATAGATAGATAGACACATAGATGGGTAGATAGATAAAGACAATGAGATATATAGATAAATAGATAGAGAAAGAGAAAGATAGAAGATTGATGGATAGGTAGATAGATAGATAGATAGACGCATAGATGGGTAGATAGATAAAGACACTGAGATATATAGATAGATAGATAGAGAAAGATAAAGATAGAAGATTGATGGATAGGTAGATAGATAGATAGATACATAGATAGACGCATAGATGGGTAGATAGATAAAGACAATGAGATATATAGATAGATAGATAGAGAAAGATAAAGATAGAAGATTGATGGATAGGTAGATAGATAGATAAAAATAGATAGATGGAGAGAGAGAGAGAGAGAGAGAGAGAGAGAGAGAGAGAGAGAGAGAGAGAGAGAGAGAGAGAGAGAGAGAGAGAACATTTAGAGCAGGACTTTGCGAGGTTCATTCCGATAGCGATTATTGTTATGAGATCTGGAGTAACGAAACACACACACACACACACACACACACACACACACACACACACACACACACACACACACACACACACACAAGAGGACATAGTAAAAAACTGAGGAAGGGAAGATGCTTGAGAGACAAAAAAATATAGCTTCCCGCAAAGAAATATAGAGGTTTGGAACGGACTGAGTGAGGATGTAGTATCGGCGAGGAGTGTGCAAAGCTTAAAGGAAAAGTTGGATAAATGTAGATACGGAGACGGGACCACACGAACGTAAAGCAGGCCCTGTAAACCACAACTAGGTAAAACACACACACACACACACACACACACACACACACACACACACACACCTGCCTGTCGTCGTGTAGGTAATGGCAGTTATCGGCCAGAACCATAATGAGTCGCTCCTGCCCCCGCGCCTCAGAACGCATCCTCTGTAACCTGAATATTGATGTTATTGTTAATGTTAGTGTTAGTGTTAGTATTGGTATGAGCATTAGTATTGTATTAGTATATTGCTATTGGTATTGGTATATAATGATAATAATAATAATAATAATAATAATAATAATAATAATAATAATAAGAAGAAGAAGAAGAAGAAGAAGAAGAACGAGGACCGAGGAAGTTTAGGCAGCGTTTTTGTAGTCTGTCTTTTTTTAACACGTTTGTACCTTTCTATCGTAGCCTATTAATACCATGAACCTTTCTATCGTAGCCTATTAACACCATGAACCTTTCTATCGTAGCCTATTAATACCATGAACCTTTCTATCGTAGCCTATTAATACCATGAACCTTTCTATCGTAGCCTATTAATACCATGAACCTTTCTATCGTAGCCTATTAACACCATGAACCTTTCTATCGTAGCCTACTAATACCATGAACCTTTCTATCGTAGCCTATTAATACCATGAACCTTTCTATCGTAGCCTATTAACACCATGAACCTTTCTATCGTAGCCTACTAATACCATGAACCTTTCTATCGTAGCCTATTAACACCATGAACCTTTCTATCGTAGCCTATTAACACCATGAACCTTTCTATCGTAGCCTATTAACACCATGAACCTTTCTATCGTAGCCTATTAACACCATGAACCTTTCTATCGTAGCCTATTAACACCATGAACCTTTCTATCGTAGCCTATTAACACCATGAACCTTTCTATCGTAGCCTATTAATACCATGAACCTTTCTATCGTAGCCTATTAACACCATGAACCTTTCTATCGTAGCCTATTAACACCATGAACCTTTCTATCGTAGCCTATTAACACCATGAACCTTTCTATCGTAGCCTATTAACATCATAAATCTTTCTAAATTAGCCTATTAACACAATGAACTTTTCTACATTAGCCTATTAACACCAAGAACTTTTATTGTCATCATTATTTAAATCCGTCCTTTTTTCCTGTTTTCTCTCCTACCGTAGCCTAGTCATACCATGAACTCTTATTGTCATCATCCCTGTTATTTGTATTCTCTTCTACTTTTCTTTCCTATACTTATAAGTCAAGAAACAGCAAGTGTCTTTACTGTACTCAACCCCTCTGAGGCAAGCTATTACCCAACGCGTGTCTTTATATGTCATACTCATTCTTATGCATTCACTGTTCTGCTTGATGTTATCGCCTCGAAGGGAAGAGGAAGAGGAGGAGGAGGAGAAGGAGGAGGAGATCAGTTGAATAGGTCCTACTTTCTCCTGCTGCATTAAGGCATTACCGAGAGCTTCATTATTCTTATCCTTATTCTACTTCTTATTATTATCAATAGTTATTCCTATTTATATTCTCGTGTGCTGTTTCCATAATCATTGGCTCATAGTCTTACCGAGTCGGGGCTTACACACAACCACACTTGCCAAGGCTGTCGTAGAACATGAATGCTTAATATCCTCTGTATGTGGCCTTGGGGAATAGTCGTGGTGGGAGCCTGGCCGATACGTCTCAGAATATGGACTTAAGTCTGAGGGAGTTTCACTGTTGTGGATGCTTTATAGATAACCTGAAAGCATCTCGTTAAAGTGTGTGTGTGTGGGGGGGGTTCCTTAAAATTGAAACATATACATTTACTTATGCTTGAGATAAGTAAATAAGGGTTAGGATTTTGTTTTAAGTCAGGGGATGTTAATAGAGAGAACAATTGTTTAAGTCTGAGGGAGTTTCACTGTTGTGGATTCTTCATAGATAACCTGACAGCCTTAAAATTAAAACATATACATTTACTTATGCTTGAGATAAGTAAATAAGGGTTAGGATTTTGTTTTAAGTCAGGGGATGTTAATAGAGAGAAGAACAATTGTTTAATGGAAGAAGTACTGAGAGAAAATTGGGTCAGGGTTGTCGGGGGTGAGGTTTAAGGGGGGCTACTCTAAAAGTAAGGGAAAATAGGGTCAGGGTTGCCTTAAGGGAAGGGAAGAAGGAACAATGGCAGCACTGGGCTTCGACACACACACACACACACACACACACACACACACACACACACACACACACACACACACACAATATCTATCTATCCAATTTTTTCTTCTTTCCTACATTAGATTATTGTACCAGGGAAGTTTAGTCAGCGTTTTTGTAGTCTCATTTTCAACTCTTTCCTTCACTACTGCACTTGTACACACACACACACACACACACACACACACACACACACACACACACATTATCTATCTATCCATTTTTTTCTTTTTTCCTACATTAGCAAGTAAGTTTAGTCAGCGTTTTTGTAGTCTCATTTTCAACTCTTTCCTTCACTACTGCACTTGTACACACACACACACACACACACACACACACACACACACACACACACACACACACACACACACACACATTATCTATCTATCCATTTTTTTCTTTTTTCCTACATTAGCAAGTAAGTTTAGTCAGCGTTTTTGTCGTCTCATTTTCAACTCTTTCCTTCACTACTGCACTTGTACACACACACACACACACACACACACACACACACACACACACACACACACACACACACACACATTATCTATCTATCCATTTTTTTCTTTTTTCCTACATTAGCAAGTAAGTTTAGTCAGCGTTTTTGTAGTCTCATTTTTAACTCTTTCCTCCACTACTGCACATGTACTCACCAGGTCCTGACGCTCTCGTAGGTGTCTTCCCGGGTCACGTCGTACACGAGGAGCAGGGCGGCGGCGGCGAGGGGGTCCTGGGGGGGCGCCGTGAGGGCCGCCCACGCCTCGGCCCAGCCCGCGTCCCACAACTGTAGCCGCACCAGCCGACCCTCGACCCGCACCTCACGCACGCGGAACGGAAGACCTGCGGGAGAGGGGGAGCCAGACGCCTTAGAACAGCTCCCTTCGTCTGTATATCCTTCCTGTGTCTGTATTTCCTCCTGCCTACGACTTAAACGCTTTCAAAATACATCTGAATAGCCTCCCTTTGTCTGTATCTCCTCCCTTTGTATTTCCTCCCTTATCAAATGTGGGTGTGTAAGCCCAGAAATGTGAGAAAATATAATCCTTGGTGCAGAAGCCTTGTTAAACAGTCACTAGGCTCATAAAACTACCCTTGGAAATACTGACACAACCTCTACGAAAGCCTTACCAAACGTGGGTGAGAAGCCCCGAAATGGGTGAAAATATGGTCCTTGGATATTCATGATGCAGAAGCCTTGTTAACCCAATAGCAGCGACGGACCAAATTTGTGGCTTTACCGTGTACTAGCGACGGGCCAAATTTTTCCCATGATATAAACCCCCAACATAGATGATGCATAAACTGATCACAAATGCGTTGATAGGTACATATTATGAAATGGTTTGCGTGAGAGATGATTTTTTCTCATCAATTCGCTTAGAGGGGACTTTAAGAAACACGATCCCCGCAGCTACCGGGTTAAACAGTCACTAGGCTCATAAAACTACCCATGGAAATACCGACACAACCTCTACGAAAGCCTTACCAAACGTGGATGTACAAGTCCCGACATGGGTGCAAATATGGGCCATAGTCATTAACAAAGAGATACAGAGACAAAAACAAACAAACAACAGGGTATATCTTTCAGAGGCATGCAGACAACATTTACTCTTGTTTTTGGCGACCTTAGCGTAGCGGTGCCCTCGGCCACTCACCGATGGTTGACACGAAGGGGAAGTTCTGCTGCTGACTGTTCTCAAACTTGGCCAGCAGGAGTCCCTTGTTGACGTTGTTGTCGCCCACCACCAGCACCTTCAGCACGCTGGGAGCCGAGCCGCGCACCGCCATCACGGCTCACCAAGGGACGGGAAGGAGGCTCAAGGGACGCCTTCAAGGGCCAGTTTTACAGTTCAATACAGCAAGTTTGTAAGCTCCCAACCAAACACAAAATACGACGAAAGTTCCTTGTATAGTGTTTGGCGTTGCTATAAAAAGGAGGAAATTTTACGAAACTATACAGGAAAGTTCATTAGTATCTGGTATTGAGTGGTACTGTGGAGAAGACAGCTTGGTTGGGGCGCTTACAATGACCCTGCGTTGGACTGTCGAACTGGCCCCAAGTCTCGATCTCTGCTGACGACCCTGACCGGCTCCTGCGTCCTCGGGCCACGATCTAGAAACGAGATGACGGGAGGATATAGGTTGGTATTCTCAGACATTCCTATCTCTCACATGAACTATTTCCAAATGCCAAAAGGGGGATCATTCGGGTCATCATGAGTGTTTTTATAGGTTCATGGTACAGAAGAAGGGTCAGACTACCACCAGGCTCATTAAACTACGCCTTGAAATACCCAAAACTCCGACGAGAACCGTGTCAAATATGTGTGACTGGGTGCCGAAATATTCAAAAATTTGGCGCATAATGTTTACACGACATTTTTATCTTTTTTATATCAACAGATGCGGCTCAAGGACAACAAAAAGAGTACAAAAAAGCCCGCTACTCGCCGCTCCCACACTGTTACACATCACTGACATCTGCAAGAGTTACTGCGTCGGTGCTGGAAGAAAGCACACCACCCGTTGAAGAGAAGACCCCTGAGCATAACAACATGACCAGATTATATAGTACAAAATAAAACCCCGCTACTCGCTGCTCCCACACTGTTACACATCACTGACATCTGCAAGAGTTACTGAGTCGGTGCTGGGAGAAAGCATGCCACCCGTTGAAGAGAAGTCCCCTGAACATAACAACATGACCAGATTACAGATAAAATGCAATATAAAAGAAAATTCGAATGAGATCTAAGAACATGTCGAATTCCCTTTCAGCGTCACGTGATGGACGCCTTTATTTACTTTGGTTGTTGAAAGAGTGACTCGAAAGTGAGACTGAGCGTGCGAGAATGGCCTATGGCTTAGTGTACACATATACATACACATATACCTACAATAGTATCCACACTTAAGGTTATGGCATGAGATGACGCCCTCGAGTAATGTAAACGTGGTTGGATATCTCCGTAGACTTTTACGCGCCGTTGCCGGGGTAACGCTCCACCCGCAGTACTGTGTGTCTTGTAAGCGTTAAAAAGTTGTGCCGATCTGGTGGAAACATCGCTGATAAAACTTCTGACCAGTCTGCCGGTGCTTAATGTGGCAGGAAGCGTCCTGAGACTATGATGAATTGAATGTTAACAGTTTGTGCGTGGAGCAAATTTTGTTGCGTCAGATCCAGGAAGTTATTTATTGGAAACCTTGTAAGGCGAACTGTGATGTAATGCTGTTACTACGAACATTAGGACGACGAGTGAGTCCCCGCTGCTGCTGTTGCTGATACTCCTACTACCACTACTACGAATACTAATAATAAAAATAATAATAATAGTAATAATAATAATAATAATAATAATAATAATAATAATAATAATAATAATAATAAGAAGAAGAAGAAGAAGAAGAAGAAGAAGAAGAAGAAGAAGAAGAAGAAGAAGAAGAAGAAAAAGCTGATCATGATGATGAAGAAGAAGAAGGAGGATGAGGAGAGGAACAAATATAATAATAATAATATTTGTGATAACAATTATAATAGTAATAATAATAATAATAATAATAATAATAATAATAATAATAATAATAATAATAATAATAATAATAATAATAATAATAATAATAATAATAATAATAATAATAATAATAAACTGCCCATGGAAACACCAACACAACCACCTCTAAGAAAGCCTCATAAAACTACTCATGGAAATACTAACACAACAACCTCTACCCAAACCTCGTCAAATGTCTGTGAGCTTGGCCATCAAAATGTTTATCAATATGGTCATTTGGGTCACAATTTGCCTTCCCTTCCGTCTAGAGACACGATTTGCCTTCCTTTTCGTCTCCAGTTTCTATAAGTATATAAAAGAGGAAGGGAAAGACGAATTAATGCGGACTAACATACCTCGGAGCCGTGACGGAGGACGTGAGTTAGCTATGGTGTGTTGGCGTAGACGGAGTGACGGCGGGCGTGTGTGAAGCTGCAGCACGCGCGGGGTATGAGTCTTAATTGAGGCCGTGAGATAAGGCGCCGATAACACGTATATAACAACTGGCTGTTACATGTGTATGGCTCTCATGTGTGTGTGTGAGTGTGTGTGTGTGTGTGTGTGTGTGTGTGTGTGTGTGTGTGTGTGTCACCCGCAGCTGATACAGATAACACACTCACATGACCATTACGTTGAACTTTATTGATTTCATTGATTTTTCCATTAAACATAAACACTATTCTCATCTACCATATGGGTCTACACGTATTAGTCTTGTCTCTGTAACCTTTTGAAATAAACTCGTATATATTAGTGTATTGTAAACCATAAATATTGATTAATTTTATGCATACATTGTCGGAAGGAGGGGCGGCATGGACCTTCCCCCTTCGTTGTAGTGATATTTATGCAGCAATAGTGCGATGGTGTGGTGCAAGGCTTATGTATATGACGTGTTGCCTTATCACCGAGATATGCTCATGCTCTCTCTCTCTCTCTCTCTCTCTCTCTCTCTCTCTCTCTCTCTCTCTCTCTGAGTAGAATAATTATCGAGGCTAACTCTTAGATATTTATTTTTTATCCTCCTAAGGTAAGGCTTGGTGGGGGTTTTTTTTTCCTTCTCTTTTCAAAAATACTCCCACGCCACGCTGAGTCGCTGTGTCTGCGTGTCTTCCTGAGCTCTGTGTGACAGTTCTTTTCTTTACCATTACAGGAGTTGCGGATTTGAGGCCAGATCGGTGGTTCTTAACACATAAAATAATTTAAATTTGTATTAAAATAAATATGCAAAATACACATAAAATAAGGTAAATTTGTATTGAAATAGATATGCAAGATACACATAAAATAAGGTAAATTTGTATTGAAATAGATATGCAAGATACACATAAAATAAGGTAAATTTGTATTGAAATAGATATGCAAAATACACATAAAATAAGGTAAATTTGTATTGAAATAGATATGCAAGATACACATAAAATAAGGTAAATTTGTATTAAAATAAATATGCAAAATACACATAAAATAAGGTAAATTTGTATTAAAATAAATATGCAAAATACACATAAAATAAGGTAAATTTGTATTAAAATAAATATGCAAAATACACATAAAATAAGGTAAATTTGTATTAAAATAAATATGCAAAATACACATAAAATAAGGTAAATTTGTATTGAAATAGATATGCAAAATACACATAAAATAATGTAAATTTGTATTGAAATAAATATGCAAAATACACATAAAATAAGGTAAATTTGTATTGAAATAGATATGCAAAATACACATAAAATAAGGTAAATTTGTATTGAAATAGATATGCAAGATACACATAAAATAATCTAAATTTGCATCAAAATATATATACAAATACACATAAAACAGTGTAAATTTTAAAACTTTCTAATACCACGCCCCTCTACGAATGGGTCCGTCCCTGACTCCCTACACGCATATTATAGACAACATAATTCGCTACCAGATTTAACGGCAATGGCAAACCAAACTAAAGATAATAGAGGCGATAATTATGCATTTCCCCATAAATTCTCAATATTAGCCCACTCGGTCAGCTGTCACCGTCCGCCGCGGCCCAGACCGAGGCCGCGGGAGGGGGCGGATGTCAACAAAGGAGTCGAGGCCGCGGCGTGAGGATGACAGTTGATATAGACTATGACGAAAACAGCCACAGTGAGTACCCAGTAGAGGATAATTACAATGATATAAAACCCTTGGACCTAATATTCACATAGACCGTCATGCCTTCCCGCCCCCCGCCGTGCCCGCGCCCCCCAGCCTGTCACGGGGCGCGGCGCACACCCCTCGCCCGTGACAGGAGGAGACATTAAGGGGATATACGGGATGATAGATAAAGGAATACGGAGATAAATAGTAACAATAAATGGATTAATGAAGAGTTAAATGAACGTCAGAGAGGAGAAAAGGTTAAGTTAGGGGCAATAATAAACGTAAAGAAATAGTAACAATAAATTAATTAATGAAGAGTCAAATGAACGTCAGAGAGGAGAAAAGGTTAAGTTAGGGGCAATAATAAACGGAGGAATAAGTTAATTAATAGTAAAAAATAAATGAATTAAGTATAGAGTTATTGACGTCAGAGAGGAGGAAAGGTTAAGTTAGGGGCAATAATAAACGGAGGAATAAGTAAATAAATAGTAAAAAATAAATGAATTAAGTATAGAGTTATTGACGTCAGAGAGGAGGAAAGGTTAAGTTAGAGGCACACACAATAATAAACAGGAAAAGGTAGATAGTAAAAATAAATGAATAAATAGGAATAAGTAAATAAATGGTAAAGATAAATTAATAGATAAAGAGTTAAACCAACGTCACAAGATAAATTGGGGGCTTCGTGGTGCAGTGGTTAGCACACTCAGCTCACAACCGAGAGAGCCCGGGTTCGATTCCCGGGCGGAGTGGAAAAATTTCGGCGGCTTTTCCGATACCCTATGCCCCTGTCCACCCAGCAGTGAATGGGTACCAGGTATTAATCAGGGGTTGTGTCCCGTCTCCTGGGGTCTGTTCCCTTCTATAATTCCTTCCCCTTCTGTCTCTCTCCGGCATATGACCACAGATGTTGCCATATGACCACAGATGTTGCGCCGACTAAACAAAACTTTCCTTCTCCTATAATTCCTTCCCCTTCTGTCCATATGACCACAGATGTTAAACTTTCCTTCTCCTATAATTCCTTCCTCCTGTCTCTCTCCCATATGACCACAGATGAAACTTTCCCTTCTCCTATAATTCCTTCCCCTTCTGTCTCTCTCCGGCATATGACCACAGATGTTGCGCCGACTGAACGAAACTTTTCCTTCACTCTTTCTTTTCCTCTCCTCTTGCTCCTGCATTTTCATTCTCTTCCTCCTTCTCCTCCTCCTCAATTTTTGTATCATTGTTTATTCTCTTCCTCCTTCTCCTCCTCCTCTTTTTTGGTATCACAGTAATTATCCTCTCCCTCCTTCCTCCATCTCCTTCACCCTTTCTTTTCCTCTCCTCTTGCTCCTGCTCTTTCATTCTCTTCCTTCTTCTCCTCCTCCTCATTTTATCAGTTCTTCTCTTCCTTTTCATTAACTGATTGATTTACTGATGCCTGTCACATGTGCCGCGCCCCCACAGAGACGGTGGCGGAGCAGGAGCTGAGGCGCTACAACCACATCGTTGAGCAGCATGGCGACCAGCTGGAGGAGATCATCGAGGCGCTGGGCCCCCACCCCGCCCCGCCCTGGGACCCCAAGTTTGACCCCATCACCCTCCAGGCAAGCACACACTGACTGACTGGCTGTGATGGGCAATTGTACACACACTATGGAGAGGAATGGACTTTGATAATGATAGCAATAGTCTGATGTTGTTAGGAAGAGCAATGTACTGTTGTAGAAGCATTAAGCCTCATTCTGTACTGCACTAATCTATTACAGCACAAAGGGAGAGGGTCAGTGCCACCCCTTTCAGACAACACAGCTCTAGCCGATAAAACCGATGGATAATAATTTGTAGAAGCACCGACTCACATACCTGAATGGCTGTATGGAGTGGTGAGTGTGCGTTCTCCTCCTCACAGATGTCCGATAATTTGGGCGGCTTTTCCGATACCCTACGCCCCTGTCCACCAAGCACTGAATGGGTACCAGGTATTAATCAGGGGTTGTGTCCTGTCTCCTGGGATCTGTACCCTTCTCCTATAATTCCTTCCCCTTCTGTCTCTCTCCGGCATATGACCACAGATGTTGCGCCGACTAAACGAAACTTTCCTTTTTTTTCCTCCCAGATGGCGCCGTTCGAACACGTGTCGATGGTGAGGCTGGTGCAAGCGGGCAACAAGGTGGTGAACAAGGTGGTGCTGGCCCTCAGTGCGCTCTGCCTGGAGGTGACACAGCTGGTGGATGAGGCACGCACCCACCTCTACCCGCCCCTCTTGCTCTATGGCAGTGGAGGTAAGGGGTCGGGGGGCTCCTTAACCCGTCCGCTCAAAACTCAAAACTATCTAAATGTCAGGTCACTTCTTTCATACTTTATGCATCATTATTTTGAAGATCATTTTGCTGGAGATTATGGAAAGAATAGGTCAGTTCTTTCACACTATATGTCTCATTATTTAGAAGATAATTTTGCTGGAGACTAAAGAAACAACAGGTCAGTTATTTCACACTATGCACCCCTCCTCCATATTATCTGTTCATTGCTGACTTTCTTTCTTGTTTTCATTTATTTTTTGACCTTGAGTTTCTTCCATTACTTAAAAAAAAAATGTTCATTGTGTCAGACTGCATCACACCTAGGAAGATACTTTTTTGAGGTGCCGTACGTTCGTTACAGTGGACGCGGACGGCGAGAAAACAGGTGAGTCGCAGGTGAGCCTCTCGCGGGTGCTGCCCACGCTGCACCGCGCCGCCTGCTACGTGCATCGCGTCCTGAGGGTGGTGCGGAACATCATGCACCAGATGACCGCACTCTACCACCCAGAGAAGAAGAAGAGAAGCGGGACCGTCGATGTGTCTGATGTGCACTTCCAGGTTAGGGACGTTTTTTTTGTTTTTTGTTTTTCCTATTTTCCTATTTCTTTTTTTTTTTTCAACTTTAGGCCTATTTTTTATTTGAACTTTAGGCCTTTTTTTTTCAATGTTAGGCCTTTTTTTCAACTTTAGGCCTATTTTTTTCTTTTTTTCAACTTTAGGCCTATTTTTTCAACTTTAGGCCTATTTTTCTTTTTTTCAACTGTAGGCCTATTTTTTCTTCTTTTTTTCAACTTTAGGCCTTTATTTTTCAATGTTAAGCCTTTTTTTTCAACTTAAGGCCTATTTTTAATTTTTTTTAACTTTAGGCCTTTTTTTTCAATGTTAAGCCTTTTTTTCAACTTTAGGCCTATTTTTATATATTTGTTCAACTTAAGGCTTTTTTTTATTTTCAACTTTGGGCCTATTTTTTTCTTTTTCTCTTTTTTTCAAGTTTAGGCCTTTTTTCTATTTTTTTCAAGTTTAGGCCTATTTTATTTCTTTTTTCTCTTTTTTTCAATTTAGGCCCATTTTTTCCTCTTTTTTTTCTTTCTTTTTCATCCAGGTTTGTGTCTATTTTTCTTCTTTTTCTGTTTCTTTTTTTCTCTTCTTTTTCTTCCAGGTTTGGGTCAGTTTTTCTTTTCCTTTTTCTCTCGTTTTTTTCTTCTTTCAAGTTTGTGTCCACTCTTCTTTTATCTTTGTCTTATAATCTTCTTTTCAATCCTTAATTTTCTATCTTTTCTTTTTTCTTATTTTCCTTCCATAAAAAAAGGGTCGGTAATATCACTTCCGAAGCCCAGGGTCACAAATCATCCTCTCCCTTCCCCCAGGTTATGTACGAGCACCTTGGGTCGCTGATGGGCACACTCATCACCCTGGACGAGGTGGTGCTGAGTAACGCGGTGCTACATGAACACTGGGGGGCGTACCGGCGGCTGGTACGCTCGGCCGGGTCGGACCAGCTCAGGTTTGGGCAGGACAAGGCAACGCTGCAGCCCCTGGAGAAGCTGCTGGCCGATGTGGAGGCAACGGTCATGCAGGGAACAATGTTTGCGGTGAGGGGGATGAGAGAGAGAGAGAGAAAGAGAGAGAGGGAGAGGGAGAGAAGAGAAGAGAAGGGAAGGAAAGGGAAAGAGAGACCAGCCTTGACATGCGAATATGATGCAAGTCTTCACACACACATTTAAGGGCTCAGTATTTACAGGGACATTGCTTTTCCAGGAGGTTCAACTTATTCCTCAGTCAAACACATCATAAGCTTGGCGAGAGGGAGTCAGTTTGTTATGTTAGACCAGCCTTAACATGTGAATATAATGCAAGTCTTAATACACACATTTAAGGGCTCAGTATTTACAGGGACATCACTTTTCCAGGAGGTTCAACTTATTCCTTAATCAAACGAATCATAAACTTGCGTGGGAGTCAGTTTTTTATGCAAGATCAGCTTTGACTATGGTGCCTCAGTGCATATAGAAACTTGTACTCTGAAGGCCAGTGCTCCAGTCTGATCCTAACGCCTTCCCCTCTCATAGTCAGTGGTGCGACAACCCTACGATGTGGACGGCCTGGTGGTGACGCGGAACGGCCTGCTGCGGGAGGAAATGATGACGGTGATCCTGGGGTGGTGCGGACAGGTGGGTGGACTTGGCCGAGCATGTGGAGTTGGGTGGATAAAATGACTGACTCCGACTCAAGGGAATTTTGAGGTTGTGACTCTGACCGGATTCCACCCCACTCCACTTTCCACTCTTCCGCAATACAGTGGTGGGAAAATCGAACCCAGGCACACCATACCACACCACACCCAGCCACACCACACCACACCCAGCCACACCACCAGGTTAAAAATGTCAAATAAAAGTTATGCCACGTGTTTCAGCTGGAACAGAGCAGCAGCGACGGGTGGTGGTGCGACAACCAGCCTCAGGTGGTGGGGGTCACAGCCCTGGCAGCGTTCCACCAAGTGATCTTTGACACCCAGGAGAAGAGGCTGGCCAGGACCTTGGGGAACCTCTTCAGAAAGGTACTCAGGGTGATGACACTCTTAAAATTTGGTGATTGCTCCTTCATTGACCTTATGCACCTCCTGTTTCCTATCATGACCTTAATCTTTCACCCGTTTTGGACTGATGTAACTTTATTGATTTCTTTTTTTGACCCTATGCCCCTTATTTCCTATCATGACCTCCCATTTCAGCTTCCGTTTTGGGTCTCATGTATCTTTCTTGATGTCTTCTTTGACCTTAAGCATCTCCTATGTCCTCCCATGACCTCCCATTTCAGCTTCCGTTTAGGGTCTCATGTATCTTTCTTGATGTCTTCTTTGACCTTAAGCATCTCCTATGTCCTCTCATGACCTCCACCATTCCCCCAGTTTAGGACTCGTGTATCTTTCTTGATGTCTTCTTTGACCCTACGCACCTCCTATTTCCTGTCATGACCTTCACCTCTCCCCCAGTTCCCATGCTATGTACTGAAACTCATCTCTCTACTGGTAACCCGTCCGCTGCGATTAGCATGGATTTGGCCTTCACTGGTAGCCTGGTAACACATAGTCCAAGGTCTTTCTCTGCCTCTGTGGTGGATGGTGGAGTGTTTCCCATGTGGTATTGGTGTGCTGGATATCCCTTCACTGGTAGCCTGGTAACATACACTCCCAGGTCTTTCTCTGCCTCTGTGGTGGATAGTGGAGTGTTTCCCATGTGGTATTGGTGTGCTGGATATCCCTTCACTGGTAGCCTGGTAACATACACTCCCAGGTCTTTCTCTGCCTCTGTGGTGGATAGTGGAGTGTTTCCCATGTGGTATTGGTATGCAGGATATCCCCTCCCAAGGTACAGGACTTTACATGTTTCTCCATTGAATTGTAGCAGCCACTTTTTGTTCCACTCCTGTAGCTTGGTGATGTCTTCTGGTAGGAAATCCACAGTCAAGGGGTTAGTCAGCCCAATGCAAGAGTTAACCATTATCTTCCAATTGCAACCCACCTCACAACCTTGCATCTCATCATCATCATCATCATTTCATCGACGCCTGCTCCTAGGATCTCCCACCAGGGGATGGCCATGGCAGAAGAGTTTTCATCTTTCTCTATCTATGTAGACACTCCCTCCTTGCCTGCTCAAAGTTTCTCAAGGATTTTTCACCCCTCTCTCTGCATCTCTCACTGGTATATACACTTAATGCCTCATATTTCCTCTCATGACCTCCACCTGTGTTTCCAGTTCCCATGCGTCACGCTGGTCGGCTCGGTGGTGTGGATGGCCGAGCGTCACATCCCGTCCGTGGCGCCAACCCTCGGACAATTCTTTGACCGCAAGACACAGGACGCTCTGCTCACCTTCCGAACCAACTACCTGTCCCAGAAGACCCAGACCATTGCCAAGGAAGCCAAAACCGTCAATTTGCAGGTAACGTACATTCCAGTCCACCTCACAAGCTCTCTGATCTCCTATTGTTATTTTCATGCTTACTGTTCTGTGGATCTTGCTAACACTCTGGTCGGTGATGTCAAACTCTTCCGCCTCTCACATCAATTATTTCCCAAGGCCAGAAAGGAGATCAGTCAGGTTCTAATGAGTGTTTTGGGGGGTTGATAGTAGAGAGGAAGGGTCAAACTACCACCAGGGTCATAAATCTACCCCTGGAAATGCCCCAAACTCCTACGAAAGCCTTGTCGAATGTATGTTTCTTAGGTTCATGGTACAGAAGAAGGGTCAAACTACCACCAGGGTCATAAATCTACCCCTGGAAATGCCCAAAACTCCTACGAAAGCCTTGTCGAATGTATGTTTCTTAGGTTCATGGTACAGAAGAAGGGTCAAACTACCACCAGGGTCATAAAACTACCCCTGGAAATGCCCAAAACTCCCATGAAAGCCTTGTCAAACATGTGCCTGGGTGCTGAAATGTTTAATAGTACGCCCTTTGTGTCCGCGATAAGTGTGCAATGGTTTCTTTATCAAGGGAACAACTCACTGTCCCCTCTCTCTCTCTCTCTCTCTCTCTCTATCTCCTCTCAAGACACCCATATCAATGTAACACAAGAGCCACAACACACCAAGTCCCTCTTCCATATCCCATTGCTGTGTTTCCCTGCAGGTGTGTGGCTGGGCGGTCAACCTGGACGCTGCCTCCCGGAAACACTCCAGTCACATGAACAACCAGGACCTCAACCAGCGAGCGTCCCTACTCCTCCAGGTACTGACGCAGCTTCTCCTTCCCTTCAGTGTTGCCAGAATGGACGAAAAGTATCAGTAGTGTATGTGTGCGTAGTAGTATGAGTAGCGGGCTTTTTTTTTCACGTTTGTTAACTTTTTTTATGCTCTTGAACATAAAAAAAAAAGACCTCTCCTCCAAAAACTGACCTCTCTCTTGGCCACTCCTCTTTAATTCTCTCTATAGGAGCACTGATTTTCGGGCTTTTTTTTCATTATTGTTTTCTTCTTTTTTTGCCCTTGAGCTGTTTCCTTTACTGTAAAAAAAAAGCATGAAGGCTGCACGCTACTTAAGTTTTCAATCTGTTACTTGCTACTTGATTTTTTTGGGGTAGTTCTTTTAATGTACTGGGCTGCGTTATGTTGAAATCTGCTGCTTTTGTGGTGTGTGTGTATTTACCTAGTTGTAGTTTTAAAGGGCCTGGGCTTTACGCTCATGTGGTCCCGTCTCCGTATCTGCATCTATCCAACTTTTCCTTAAAGCTTTGCACACTCCTCGCCGATACTACATCCTCACTTAGTCTGTTCCAAACCTCTATATTTCTTTGCAGGAAGCTATATTTCTTTATGTCTCTCAAGCATCTTCCCTTCCTCAATATTTTGCTATGTCCTCTTGTGTTCCTGGTGGTATGTTACTTGTTGTCGAAAGAGTCTGGCAGCCTTCCCTTCCTGCCCTGCCTTGTCTTTCCTTTTCCCACTCTGATTACTGTTGAGGTGTGTGTGTGTGCTACTGGTTGTCGAAAGAAGTCTGCTGCCCTGCCCCTGCCTGCCCTCTGCCTTTTCCCTGTGTGGCTTGGCTCTCAGAGTAAGGAAGGTTTGTTTACTGGCTCTTGCATGCCACTCTGATTACTGTTGAGGTGTGTGTGTGTGCTACTGGTTGTCGAAAGAGTCTGGCAGCCTTCCCTTCCTGCCCTGCCCTGCCTCTCCTTGCCTTTTCCCTGTGTGGCTTGGCTCTCAGAGTAAGGAAAGTTTGTTTGCTGGTTCTTGCTTGGCATTCTGATTAGTGTGTCTTCTTTTTTCTTTTCTTTTTTGTCTCTTCCTCTTCTTCGTCTTCTTTTTCTTCTTCATTCTCCTCTTCTTCCTCTTTATTTTCATCTTTTTCATTCTCTTTTGACCTCCTGTTCTAGTTCTTTTGTCGGAGCAGCGGCTGGCGGGCAATTTTGTTACTACTTTGTTTCGTGCCCTTGAGCTGTCTCCCTCGCCGTAAAAAAATAATAAATAAATAAAAAATCCCCCTGCCTCTCCTCTGCCTCCCCCAGGGCCTGATCTTGGCACACAGCGTGAAGTACAGCGTGGAGACGGTGCTCAACCTACACACCGCGCTGGGTCGGCCCATGGGCAAGGCGTGTGCCCTCAGCGTGTGTCACCTGGTGGAGTCCCTCAAGGCCATCGAGCACACCTACCACCGCCACGGCTCCCTCCTGGCAGACTCCATCCCACATGTGATCCAGTACCTCACCTACCAAGTGCTCTCCATTGTGGCCACTACCAAGGTGACTCCAGGGACTTGTGAATGTGGGAGCAGAGTGTTGACTTGTGAATGTAGGAGCAGTTTGTAGTTATCTTTCGAGGGCATCTTCATTGGTTCACGCACACCATTCACAAGGGAGCAGTTTCGGGAGACTATTTATACACCTCAAGGGCAACAAAGAAAATATGCAAGGACTTGTATCTGTAGGAGCAGCTTGTTGACTTAGCTTACGAGGGCATCTTCACTCAGTCACACACACCATTCACAAGTTGTTTCTGTACGAGCAGTTTGTAGACTTATTTTTTGAGGGCATCTTCACTCATTCACACACACACACCATTCACAAGGGACTCATTTATGTGGAAGCAGCTTGTTGACTTAGCTTACGAGGGCATGTTCACTCAGTCACACACACCATTCACAAGTTGTTTCTGTATGAGCAGTTTGTAGACTTATTTTTTGAGGGCATCTTCACTCATTCACACACACACACCATTCACAAGGGACTCATTTATGTAGAAGCAGCTTGTTGACTTGTATATATCTTATGAGGGCATTTTCACTCATTCACACACTCCCTTCACAAGTGGTTTTTCATGTACAAATTCTCAATAGCTCTTCACTGTGACTTCTCTTTCTCCTAATACTCCTGTACCTTTATCTTGATGTTTTCCAGGTGGTTATCCTTATAAATGTCCCCTATGGTCCTCAGCCCTCTCACATCAACCACTTCCAAAGCTCAAAAAGGAGATCAGTCGGGTTTTCATGAGGGTTTTTTTTAGGTTCATGGTACAGAGGAAGGGTCAAACTACCACCAGGGTCATAAAACTATCCCTGGAAATGCCCGCAACTCCTATGAAAGCCTTGTCAAATATGTGTACTTGGGCGTGTGTTTAAAAAGACAGTCCTCAGCCCCAAGAAAGACATTAATTGGGGTCTCATGAGTAGTTTTGTAGGTTCATGTTATAGAAGCTTTGGCAGACTACCGCCAGGGTCATAAAACTATCCCTGGAAATGCCTGCAACTCCTATGAAAGTCTTGCCAAATATGTGTACTTGGGCGCCAGTGTTTAAAAAGACAGTCCTCAGCCCCAAGAAAGACATTAATTGGGGTCTCATGAGTAGTTTTGTAGGTTCATGTTATAGAAGCTTTGTCAGACTACCGCCAGGGTCATAAAACTATCCCTGGAAATGCCCGCAACTCCTATGAAAGCCTTGTCAAATATGTGTTCTTCGGCGCCAAGATGCTTAAGAAGAGGTCCTCAACCCCTTCCATATCCACCTCAACGTTGTCTGTATCTCACTCTCCCCGGCGTCCTTCCTAACAGAGTCGTGTGTCCAGCGCTCGCCTCAACAGCTCTTCACTGTGACTTCTCTTCCTCCTAATACTCCTGTACTTTTCTATTAGTGCTTACATCCACTCCAAGTCCATTCCATATCCCTCAGTGTTGTCTGTATCTCACTCTCCCCGGCGTCCTTCCTAACAGAGTCGTGTGTCCAGCGCTCGCCTCAACAGCTCTTCCTTGTAACTTTTCTTCCTCCTAATACTCCTGTACTTTTATCTCAGTGCTTACATTCACTCCTAGTCCATTCCATATCCATTTCACTGTTGTCTGTATCTCACTCTCCCCGGCGTCCTTCCTAACAGAATCGTGTGTCCAGCGCTCGCTTGGACGCCCAGCGGCTGGACATCCTGATGGCCCTCAACCTGGTGGAGCAGATGCTGTCCGGCCCTGGCACCAAGGAGCGGCGGCTGGTGATGCGTGTGGCACTGTCCCTCGCCAACCAGGCCAAGGCACTGAGGGTGAGGCACTGTGGGAGCCTGGGTGTGTTGTGGCTCTTGTTGTGTTGCACTGATATGGATGTTATGTGGGGACGGAGGGAGGGAGGGAGGGTGGGATAGAGAGGAGAGGAGAGAGAGAGTGACCCTTTCTGTGATGCAGGACGAAGATATCTCCTCGCTGCTGGTGGGTCTGCGCAGGCTGGATCTGGCGTGTGAGCTGCAGGCCAGGGTGAGGAAGGCCACCAGCTGCTGCATCCTGTACCATCACACCGTCATCCTGCCAACCTACCTCACGAACTACCAACACACTCTTGAAAATGTCCACCGTATCCACGTGAGTCAACGCATTTAAACTACCTCTATTATCATTATTATTATTATTGTTATCATTGTCGTCTGTGTAATGTCCTGTACCACCACACCACACCGTCATCCTCCCAACCTACCTCATGAACTACCAACACACTCTTGAAAATGTCCACCCTATCCACATGAGTCAAGACACATTTGAACTACCTCTATTATTATTGTTATTATTGTTGTCTGTTTACTGCTATAACAAAATGCAAACCACCACACCACAAATGTCCACCGTATACCCACCAAAACACCTATAAATGTTCACACACTTTTGTATACTTTATTATTGTTATTATTGTTGTCTGTTTACTGCTATAACAAAATGCAAACCACCACGAGGAACTACAACTCTTCCACTGTAACTACCACCTATAACACCACTCCTAGCACTGCCTATAACACCGGGAAAAGCAATACCAACACAGTTTTTTTTTTTATACTTATTCATAACCGACAGCAGCTATTTTACCCTAGCTTTGAATGCATTTTTCTAAGTAACTACAACTGTTACAACCAAACCCAAACCACCACAAGAAACTACAACTCTTCCACTACAACTACCACCTATAACACCACTCCTAACACTGCCTATAACACCGGGAAAAGCAATACCAACACGGTTTTTTTTCTGTATACTTATTCATAACCGACAGCATCTATTTTACCCTAACTTTGAATGCATTTTTCTAAGTAACTACAACTGTTACAACCAAACCCAAACCACCACGAGAAACTACAACTCTTCCACTATAACTACCACCTATAACACCACTCCTAACACTGCCTATAACACCGGGAAAAGCAATACCAACACAGTTTTTTTTTGTATACTTATTCATAACCAACAAAACCTTCTATTTTACCCTAACTTTGAATGCATTTTTCTAAGTAACTACAACTGTTACAACCAAACCCAAACCACCACAAGAAACTACAACTCTTCCACTATAACAACCACCTATAACACCACTCCTAGCACTGCCTGTAACACCGGGAAAAGCAATACCAACAGGTTTTTTTTTTTTTTATACTTATTCATAGCCAACAAAACCTTCTATTTTACCCTAACTTTGAATGCATTGCTGATATGCTTCCAGTTCTTCCTGTCCCTTGCCTCAGCCTCCCCACACAGGCTAATTCATCCCGGCCTGTTTCAGTTCATGCTGGCCGCCATACAGGACTGCGCCACCCTGCTGGAGGGATGCTGCCACCTGGCCCGCCCCGAGGAACTTGTCGCTCGGTTTAGGAAGGAAGTGTACGGTTACATCAAGGAACTGGTGAGCCTCTCGGGAAAGCCGCTTCTTCTTCTTCTCTTTCTTCTTCTTTTTCCTCTTCTTTTTCTTCTTCTTCTTCATCATTTATAGTACATCTTCTCTTATTCAACATGTTACTCTTGAGAGCTGCTTCTTCTTCTTCTCTTTCTTCTTCTTTTTCTTCTTCTTCTTCATCATTTATAGTACATCTTCTCTTATTCAACATGTTACTCTTGAGAGCTGCTTCTTCTTCTTCTTCATTAATATCTATCTTCTCCCATTCAACATGTTACTTGGGTAGCTTTTAAAATGTCTGCAGATTCTCTCATTACTCATAACACTGTCTATTACCAGTCTATCACAATTCCTTAATCACTATGGCATCCTTGATCATCCTATGCATACATGTAAAGGATATAGTGATGGTGACGCTGTACATTGCCAGGTGCTGGACAAAGCGTGTCAGGAGGTTGAGACTGAGCTACGGATCAGCACACACAGCCACCTTCAGCTGGACAGTCGCAACCCCTTCCAGAGCCCCCTTAGGGACCTGTCTCCCCTGCTGGCCCTGGAGCCCTTCTGCCTCCTGTCAACTACCCTCATATCAGCAAAAGGTGAGGGAACGCTCCTGATTCTTCCTATATCACAGTGGGAGTTTTCTTTTGCTTTTTTGTTTAACCATTCCATTGTGATTGGTATGGATTTTGCCTTCACTGGTAGCCTGGTAACATACACTCCCAGGTCTTTCTCTGCCTCTGTGGTGGATAGTGGAGTGTTTCCCATGTGGTATTGGTGTGCTGGATATCCCTTCACTGGTAGCCTGGTAACATACACTCCCAGGTCTTTCTCTGCCTCTGTGGTGGATAGTGGAGTGTTTCCCATGTGGTATTGGTGTGCTGGATATCCCTTCACTGGTAGCCTGGTAACATACACTCCCAGGTCTTTCTCTGCCCCTGTGGTGGATAGTGGAGTGTTTCCCATGTGGTATTGGTGTGCTGGATATCCCTTCACTGGTAGCCTGGTAACATACACTCCCAGGTCTTTCTCTGCCCCTGTGGTGGATAGTGGAGTGTTTCCCATGTGGTATTGGTGTGCTGGATATCCCTTCACTGGTAGCCTGGTAACATACACTCCCAGGTCTTTCTCTGCCTCTGTGGTGGATAGTGGAGTGTTTCCCATGTGGTATTGGTGTGCTGGATATCCCTTCACTGGTAGCCTGGTAACATACACTCCCAGGTCTTTCTCTGCCTCTGTGGTGGATAGTGGAGTGTTTCCCATGTGGTATTGGTGTGCTGGATATCCCCTCCCAAGGTGCAGGACTTTACATTTCTCTTCATTGAATTGTAGCAGCCACTTTTTGTTCCATTCCTGTAGCTTGGTGATGTCTTATGGTAGGAAACCTGCAGTCAAGGGGTTAAAAATAAAATCCACCCAAAATTGACCTCTTTTAACCTTATTCTTTTTCTTCTGTCTGAACAGCATCTAGCAGGCTTTTTTTTTTTTACTTTCTCCCTTAATGTAGAAAATAGAGTGGATGTTCCTTGATACAGTTGCCTTGAAGTGGGACTTTTTTGGGGGTGTAGAGTTACAGAGTTGCAACAATTAGTATGCTCTTTTTATCCCATACTTTAACGTGGGCAACATGGGTCAATAACTGGCTCTCAGGGGTTGGTGTGTGTAGGCGGACTGGTCTTTGTTAGTCTCCCTGTAGCCTTGTATTCATATATCTAGTTGTATTTGCCAAGTTGTAGTATACAGGGCCTGAGCCACATTGTGTCATCCTGTCGCCTGTATCCCCATGTGTCCTGACCCGTGTCCTTGCCCCTCAGACTACGTGGAGCAGTACCTGGAGCGGACCTTCTACGCCCTGACCGTGGTGGCGCCGCACGACTGGAGGACCTACGAGGAGATGCGCAACCTTGCCGCCTCAAAGTACAACCTGTTCACAGTGCCTTCACACCTGCCCTCCCACACCCTTGACCAGGTGCGCCACAGTGATGATTGTCCATGCCAGAAATTAGGATAGGAACACTAATATCTGAGGACCTGATAAGAAGGGGGGGGGGCTTCGTGGTGCAGTGGTTAGTACACTCGACTCACAACCGAGAGAGCCCGGGTTCGATTCCCGGGCGGAGCGGAAAAAATTGGGCGGCTTTTTTTTATTATTGTTTCCTTTTTTTGTGCCCTTGAGCTGTCCCCTTTGTTGTAAAAAAATAAAATAAACATCCCAAGACCCAATACGATGTAGGAACGCTAACCTCCGAGGGCTTGTCTTCCCCTACAGGGCGTGGACGTGCTGGAGATCATGCGTAATATCCATGTGTTTGTGCGGCACTACCTCTACAACCTCAACCAGCAGTTCTTCATCGAGGCGGCCAGCAACAACAAGCACCTCAACACCGTCACCATCAAGCACATCGCCAACTCCATTCGGACGCACGGCGCCGGGATAATAAACACAACGGTAACGGAAATTAGTCGTTCGTTACGTATTAAAACTTGAATTGAAGATGTTTGAGTATCTCGGTTGAATTTCCAGTTGTTGTTTTTTCTTCTTTTAAATGTCTCAGTTGAATTTTCAGAGCATTTTTTTCTTCTTTTAAATGTCTCAGTTGAATTTGCAGAGTATTTTTTCTTCTTCAAAATGTCTGAGTTGAATTTCCAGAGCATTTTTTCTTCTTCAAAATGTCTGAGTTGAATTTCCAGAGCATTTTTTCTTCTTCAAAATGTCTGAGTTGAATTTCCAGAGCATTTTTTCTTCTTCAAAATGTCTGAGTTGAATTTCCAGAGCATTTTTTTCTTCTTCAAAATGTCTGAGTTGAATTTCCAGAGTATTTTTTCTTCTTCAAAATGTCTGAGTTGAATTTCCAGAGCATTTTTTCTTCTTCAAAATGTCTGAGTTGAATTTCCAGAGTATTTTTTCTTCTTCAAAATGTCTGAGTTGAATTTCCAGAGTATTTTTTCTTCTTCAAAATGTCTGAGTTGAATTTCCAGAGTATTTTTTCCTCTTCAAAATGTCTGAGTTGAATTTCCAGAGTATTTTTTCCTCTTCAAAATGTCTGAGTTGAATTTCCAGAGTATTTTTTCTTCTTCAAAATGTCTGAGTTGAATTTCCAGAGCAGTTTTCTTCTTCAAAATGTCTGAGTTGAATTTCCAGAGCATTTTTTCTTCTTCAAAATGTCTGAGTTGAATTTCCAGAGTATTTTTTCTTCTTCAAAATGTCTGAGTTGAATTTCCAGAGCATTTTTTTCTTCTTCAAAATGTCTGAGTTGAATTTCCAGAGCATTTTTTCTTCTTCAAAATGTCTGAGTTGAATTTCCAGAGTATTTTCTTCTTCAAAATGTCTGAGAGTATTTTTTCTTCTTCAAAATGTCTGAGTTGAGTTTCCAGAGCATTTTTTCTTCTTCAAAATATCTGAGTTGAATTTCCAGGTATTTTCTCTTCTTCAAAATGTCTTGAGTTGAATTTCTAGAGCATTTTTTTCTTCTTCAAAATGTCTGAGTTGAGTTTCCAGAGCAGTTTTCCTCTTCTTCAAAATGTCTGAGTTGAATTTTCAGAGTTGTTTTCCTTCTTCTAGATCACTTCCCTCCCTCCCAAGGTTGCCAATCTCTAACAATCACAATCACGATCATAAGCACTTCTTTCCCTCACAAGACACCCAATCTCTAACAGTAACAGCCACACTCACAAGTACTTCCCTCCCTCCCAAGACTGCTATCTCTTAACAGTCACACTCACAAGTACTTTCCTACTTCCCAAGACTGCCATCTCTTAACAGTCACACTCACAAGTACTTTCCTCCCTCCCAAGACTGCCATCTCTTAACAGTCACACTCACAAGTACTTTCCTCCCTCCCAAGACTGCCATCTCTTAACAATCACACTCACAAGTACTTCCCGCCCTCCCAAGACGCCATCTCTTAACAGTCACACTCACAAGTACTTTCCTCCCTCCCAAGACTGCCATCTCTTAACAGTCACACTCACAAGTACTTCCCTCCCTCCCAAGACTGCCATCTCTTAACAGTCACACTCACAAGTACTTCCCTCCCTCCCAAGACTGCCATCTCTTAACAGTCACACTCACAGGTACTTTCCTCCCTCCCAAGACTGCCATCTCTTAACAGTCACACTCACAGGTACTTTCCTCCCTCCCAAGACTGCCATCTCTTAACAGTCACACTCACAAGTACTTTCCTCCTTCCCAAGACTGCCATCTCTTAACAGTCACACTCACAAGTACTTTCCTCCTTCCCAAGACTGCCATCTCTTAACAGTCACACTCACAAGTACTTTCCTCCCTCCCAAGACTGCCATCTCTTAACAGTCACACTCACAAGTACTTCCCTCCCTCCCAAGACTGCCATCTCTTAACAGTCACACTCACAAGTACTTCCCGCCCTCCCAAGACTGCCATCTCTTAACAGTCACAATCTCCCGACAGGTGAACTTCACTTACCAGTTTCTGCGGCGCAAGTTCCAGGTGTTCTCCCAGTTCCTGTACGACGAGCAGATCAAGTCTCGCCTCCTGAAGGACCGACAGCTGTGGAGGGAGGTAAGGAAACATGTATCAGTCTTCCTCTGCCTGAACCTTTCCTCCACACACTAAACAAGTCTCTTTTGGCTATTCTTTACTTTTTACTCTTGTGGGAGAGGCGAGTAACAGGCTTTTTGTTTTTTTGTACTCTTTGTATTGCCCTTGAGCTGCTTCCTTTGATGTATAAAGAAAAGAAAAATCGCTCTTAACCCGTCCGCTGCGATTGGCACGGATTTGGCCTTCACTGGTAGCCTGGTAACATACACTCCCAGGTCTTTCTCTGCCTCTGTGGTGGATAGTGGAGTGTTTCCCATGTGGTATTGGTGTGCTGGATATCCCTTCACTGGTAGCCTGGTAACATACACTCCCAGGTCTTTCTCTGCCTCTGTGGTGGATAGTGGAGTGTTTCCCATGTGGTATTGGTGTGCTGGATATCCCTTCACTGGTAGCCTGGTAACATACACTCCCAGGTCTTTCTCTGTCTCTGTGGTGGATAGTGGAGTGTTTCCCATGTGGTATTGGTGTGCTGGATATCCCTTCACTGGTAGCCTGGTAACATACACTCCCAGGTCTTTCTCTGTCTCTGTGGTGGATAGTGGAGTGTTTCCCATGTGGTATTGGTGTGCTGGATATCCCTTCACTGGTAGCCTGGTAACATACACTCCCAGGTCTTTCTCTGCCTCTGTGGTGGATAGTGGAGTGTTTCTCATGTGGTATTGGTGTGCTGGATATCCCTTCACTGGTAGCCTGGTAACATACACTCCCAGGTCTTTCTCTGTCCCTATGGTGGATAGTGGAGTGTTTCCCATGTGGTATTGGTATGCTGGATATCCCTTCACTGGTAGCCTGGTAACATACACTCCCAGGTCTTTCTCTGCCTCTGTGGTGGATAGTGGAGTATTTCCCATGTGGTATTGGTGTGCTGGATATCCCCTCCCAAGGTGCAGGACTTTACATTTTTCTTCATTGAATTGTAGCAGCCACTTTTTGTTCCACTCCTGTAGCTTGGTGATGTCTGACTGTAGGAAATCCACAGTCAAGGGGTTAACCTGATTACCTTCACACACACACACATACACTCACACACACACAAAAAAGTCCCAACAGCCCCAAATTGATAAATCTCATTGAAATAACGCCTCTGTTTTGTTTTCATTTCTTTGGTACCAATCTTACATGAAATAAAGACTACTGTATATTTTTTCGTACATTCTTCTGAGTCTGCTTCAAGGAATACCTCACCTCACTGTTCCGCAGGCCAAGGCGACCCAGGAGTACTTCCCCTACGAGAGCGCTGAGAAGTTCAACCGAAACATCAGGAAGCTTGGCGTCTCCCCCGAGGGACTCTCCTTCCTGGACCAGTTCAGAGGACTCATGTCACACATCGGTAAGACTTACCCACCACCACCACCAGCCTCATTCTTGTGTTCACTGCAGCAGCGTTCTACAAATTTTTCAGCATCCCCATGACCCATGTGCAAGCCTCTTTACTGTACTAAAAGCTGTGTGCCTTATAGCAGCAGAGTTAGGTTAAGAAGGAATGATTGGGAAAGGAGGAAAGGAGGGGAGAGTGTAGTGCAGCTGACTTGCCTGATAGACGACCCTCCCATAACTTACGTACTTTGCGAGGGGGTACTTCTTTGGCCGACTGGTTAAGGAATGGCTCTCCCATCTCACTGGTCGCGGGTTGAATCATGAACACACATTTGGCGTCCACACTGGCAAGTGGCAGCTGAGTCTGAGTCACAATCCAGCCGCCGCGCTGCCACAGTCTGCGAACCCTGTACTGTACACGACCATTACACATCCGCCCAGCAGGAGGCTGCTTGGGCAACGAAATGTTTAGAAATACGACTCCATAAGCTATTTCTAAAGGTCAAGGAGGGGTCAGGGGGTCAGTCGGGTTCTAATTGGAGTTGTAAGGAACAACGGCTGTTATTTCTGATCATAAATTTTGAAGTATCCATCTGATTATTCGCAGAATACGAATACTTTTTCCTTGTATTCCAACACGAATGAGAATACTTTGTGTCGCAGGCAATGCCATGGGGTTCGTGCGTCTGGTTCGGTCTGGCGGGCTACACTGCTCCAGCAACGCCGCGCGCTTCATCCCCGACCTGGAGGACGTGCCCAGCCTGGAGGAGCTGTGTCGGGAGGCCCACACGTCCCCGCAGACCCTGGCGGCCGCAGAGAACCTGGACGCTGTCATCAACAACCTCACACAAAACTTCCACAAAGACACCGACTACTTCAAGGTAAAGCAGCACCCAGGAGTGAGGACGCTTCCAACACTTAGCTCAGAAATGTTGAGTCTCTGGAGCAGACCTTTCACTGGCACACTGTTCCTTCCTTTGCTTCTGTTTCCCTCTCCCTCCTTTTTTATTTTGTCTCTCCATTTGTTTAGTTTTTCCTTCCTTCTTTATTACTCTCCTTTTCTTTATTTATTTATTGATTTTCTTCATTATTATCACATACATTATTATTATTATCATCACTATCATTAAATCCCTCCCTCTCTCCCTCCCTCTTCCACCTTTTCTCTTTCTCTCCTTTTCATTATCATCATCGCATACGACATTATTATTATTTCTATCACTGTCGTTAAATGCCGTCCTCTCTCTCCCTCAGCTCCTGGTGGACGTGTTCGCGCCGGCCCTCCAGGACAAGAAGAACAGCCACCTCAAGAACTTCTATCTCATCATTCCCCCCATGACCATAAACTTCGTGGAGAGTTCCCTCGCCGCCAAGGACAACATGAACAAGAAGAACAAGTCACGGGCCGCCTTCACAGATGACGGCTTTGCGATGGGTAAGATTTTTTCTCACACATAAATTTACGTTAAGCATGACCTTGCCCGAGTAATAAACACAGATATGCGTTACCTCTACCCTAGTCCAGCAACTGTCAAAAACAATCCTTATCATATTTTTTTTTTTTTTTTTACATCAAAGGAAGCAGCTCAAGGGCTCAAGGTCAAGTCATAGGCAGGAGGAAATACAGACGAGGGAAGACTGTTTCAGAGTTTACCAGTGAAGGGGATGAAAGAATGGAGATGCTGGTTAACTCTTGCATAAGGGTTTTGGACAGTATAGGGACGAGCATGAGTAGAAAGTCGTGTGCAACAAGGCCGCAGGTGTGTGCAAGCATGTCATTCCCCTAGTTCTTACCCCGACCGCTGCGACTGGCACGGATTTGGCCTTCACTGATAGTCTGGTAACAAATACGCCCAGGTCTTTCTCTGCCTCTGTGGTGGATGGTGGAGTTTTTCCCATGTGGTATTGGTGTGCTGGATATCCCTTCACTGGTAGCCTGGTAACATACACTCCCAGGTCTTTCTCTGCCTCTGTGGTGGATGGTGGAGTTTTTCCCATGTGGTATTGGTGTGCTGGATATCCCTTCACTGGTAGCCTGGTAACATACAGCCCCATCTCTTTCTCTGCCTCTGTGGTGGATAGTGGAGTGTTTCCCATGTGGTATTGGTGAGCTGGATATCCCTTCACTGGTAGCCTGGTAACATACACTCCCAGGTCTTTCTCTGCCTCTGTGGTGGATAGTGGAGTGTTTCCCATGTGGTATTGGTGTGCTGGATATCCCTTCACTGGTAGCCTGGTAACATACACTCCCAGGTCTTTCTCTGCCTCTGTGGTGGATAATGGAGTGTTTCCCACGTGGTATTGGTGAGCTGGATATCCCTTCACTGGTAGCCTGGTAACATACACTCCCAGGTCTTTCTCTGCCTCTGTGGTGGATAGTGGAATGTTTCCCATGTGGTATTGGTGTGCTGGATATCCCTTCACTGGTAGCCTGGTAACATACACTCCCAGGTCTTTCTCTGCCTCTGTGGTGGATAGTGGAGTGTTTCCCATGTGGTATTGGTATGCTGGATATACCTTCACTGGTAGACTGGTAACATACACTCCCAGGTCTTTCTCTGCCTCTGTGGTGGATAGTGGAGTGTTTCCCATGTGGTATTGGTATGCTGGATATCCCTTCACTGATAGCCTGGTCACATACACTCCCAGGTCTTTCTCTGTCTGCGTGGTGGATAGTGGAGTGTTTCCCATGTGGTATTGGTGTGCTGGATATCCCTTCACTGATAGCCTGGTCACATACACTCCCAGGTCTTTCTCTGCCTCTGTGGTGGATAGTGGAGTGTTTCCCATGTGGTATTGGTGTGCTGGATATCCCTTCACTGGTAGCCTGGTAACATACACTCCCAGGTCTTCCTCTGCCTCTGTGGTGGATAGTGGAGTGTTTCCCATGTGGTATTGGTGTGCTGGATATCCCTTCACTGGTAGCCTGGTAACATACACTCCCAGGTCTTTCTCTGCCTCTGTGGTGGATAGTGGAGTGTTTCCCATGTGGTATTGGTGTGCTGGATATCCCTTCACTGGTAGCCTGGTAACATACACTCCCAGGTCTTTCTCTGCCTCTGTGGTGGATAGTGGAGTGTTTCCCATGTGGTATTGGTGTGCTGGATATCCCTTCACTGGTAGCCTGGTAGGAAATCGACAGTCAAGGGGTTAAAAATATTTGTTATAAGAGCCAAAAGTATCTCAGAAAACGGGCCAAAGAGTGATTGTCGTTTTACGCACTCATTGTGACAAACTCTTGGTGGTTCTTTGCAGGTGTTGCCTACATGCTGAAGGTGCTGGACCAGAACACAGCCTTTGACTCACTCCAGTGGTGGTCGGGGGTGAGGCGCAGGTTCATCAAGGAGAGGGAGAAGGTAGGAACTTGTTTTCTTCCCAGCGCCCAATGACAATATAATGAATTTCACATTTCTAATAACTTCCCTCAGCTCCTGCTTAACCCGGTAGCAGCGGGGATCATGTTTCTTAATGGTCCCTCTAAGCGAGAAAAATGAGAAAAAATCACCCCTCACACAAGCCGTTTCATAATATATATCAAAACAATTGTGATCAGTTTATGTATCATCTATTTTGGGGGGTTAAAATCATGGCACAAATTTGGCCCGTCGTTGCTACCGGGTTAAGTTCTACATTATCAGTTTGGTTCATCTGTATATCTAGAGAGTTACTGTTCCGTGATGCAGCTTTGAGCCCTGTTAGCTAAGTCTTATGGATGAGGTCACAGCTCCACCAGACAGAGGACACTTGAGAGAACTTGTTACAGGCATTTGCAGCTTTGTCTCTTTTTTGCTACAAGTACCTTTCTTAGTGTGTGGTCACATTAAAAGACATTTTATCGCCCAGGAACACCAATTTGACAAGGCTTTCGTAGGAGTTGTGGGCATTTCCAGTAGTAGTTCTGTGACCCTGGTGGTAGTTTCACCCTTCTTCTGTACCCTGAGCCTAAAGAAACACTCACTAGAACCTGACTGACCCCCCTTTGACCTTTAGAAATAGCTGATGTGAGAGGCGAAGGTGTCTTATAATGCTGACTATAGATTATGACCCTGGTGGTAGTTTGACCCTTCTTCTGTACCCTGAACCTCAAGAAACACTCGTTATAACCCGACTGACCCCCCTTTGACCTTTAGAAATAGTTGATGTGAGAGGCGAAGGTGTCTCATAATGCTGACCATAGATATAGACCTTTGCTAAGCAGCCCACACGTCACCCCTCCCAGGTTGAGAAGCAGCGTCAACCAGGCAGTGGCGGGGACGACAAACTGCAGCAGACCTTGGCGCTCACCATGTCCCGCCTGCAGCAGTACCAGCAGGAGTTTGAGCTGCTCTACCTTAGCCTGAGCAGTGCCCGGGTGTTCTTCAGGGGAGACTGGGCTGCTGCCTCCTCCTCCTCTTCAGGGGACAGCCAGAAGAGTGACACACAGTCCATCAACAGTGACTCCAGTGGCAAGGAGAAGCCTCTCAACAAAGCTGCTGACTAATTAGGGTCGGATTATGAGACATTTCGCCACCAAAGAACACATATTTGACAAGGCTTTCATAGGAGGTGTGGGCATTTCCAGGAGTAATTTTATGACCCTGATGGTAGTTTGACCCTTCTTCTGTACCATGAACCTGAAGAAACACTCACTAGAACCCGACTGACCCCTTCTTTGGCCTTTCAAAATAGGTGATGTGAGAAGCGAAAGTCTTATAATACCGACCTAACTCCTAAGCTGCATGATGCTGCACTGCCTCAGGACCTCTTGTTGAACACTTTACTTGTAAGCAGAGTTGATGTACAGTGTTGCTTTGATTCATAAGCCATTTAGTTGTAGAGTCTCTCAATACGTAAGACAAATCTATAGTGCAGGACAGCCTCACTAGACTGGTGCCATTTCAGCTGAGAATTTGGAGCTTTACTGAAGATTTTGAAAAGAAATTTAGTTTTTGCCGTGAGTCCAATGATCAGGAGGTTGTGGCGGAGAGCCTGAGGGTGCGGGGAATGTCATGTGTTGAGTGCTGTGGTGAGGACTGACCCTGAACCAAACCAGGCGGATGTGATGCTTGCCAGTCCTCTACAGGTGTGGGTATGAATGATGCCTAATGTGCTGTGTCACCCCTAACACAACCACATCCTCATGCAGTAAGAAGTCACAGCCACATCAACACACACAGCACACTACGGCCCCATTCACACTGTGCCGACGCTGGGCCACGACAACCCAGCGACTTTTAGGCCCCCTTCACACTGCATCAATTCAGCATCCAGCGATCATTTCTAGAGCTCTTTCCGACCATGTATGAACTGGCAACGGTGCAGTCACCCTCAGAAATGCTTGCTGCTCGTCACCCGTTCTGGCTCAGTCCGCCGCCACAAGAGCGCCGTTTCTCTTCAGCCGTTACACCCTGCTCTGGGGTACTCAATGAACCGTTGCACTATTGCAGTATTACAAGAGTTAGACAAGTTGTGTACATACAGATGCGTAAATAGCAATATATTTTTTGAAGCATTTTTAAGGTGATGCAGCAGAGTCCGTTAATCCAAACAGCTCTTGACCCACAGCCCACTGAGGGTAAGTGTTAAGACATCCTGAGTAATACTGGAGGGTAGTTTCCTGTCTTCATGATTTCAGACCATTGAGGTTATTAAAAGTGTAATTCATATTAACGGACTTCACTGCATGAGCGTCTCCGACCAAAGCCTAATGTTAAGAGGCTTGTGAACGGCCTGTTGCTGAGATATTGAGTTTGTTAACCCGGTAGCTGCGGGGATCATGTTTCTAAAAGCTCCTCTAAGCAAATTAATGAGAAAAAAATCATCACTCACGCAAACCATTATATAATAGATAACAACGCACTTGTAATCAATTGGTGCATCCTGTATTTTTGGGGATTCACATCAAGGCAAAAATTTGGCCCCTCGCTGGTACACGGTAAAGCCACAGATTTGGCCCGTCGCTGCTACCGGGTTGACCCTTTCAATACGGTGATGCAGATGTCGGCGTCAGAGTACGGAAAGGGTTAAGAGGAATTGGAAGAGGATTGATCATCTTCTAAAGCTCTTAATCCTCTTCCATTTCCTCTTAGGAGGTTTGGAAGAGGATTAACCTTTTCCATACTCTACTGAAAGGGTTAAGGTATTAAGTTTCCTGAAAATCCAGCACATTTTGTTAGTATTTCCAAGTGTTTTAAAGGACAACACCACTGATCAGGGACTCAGTAATTGCTACAATGGAGATATTTTTGTATTCTTTGTACGATGATCAAGTAGTGTTTGGGAGGCGGAAGGTGTGGCTATTTTTATAAATGATTCATGTCTGTGATACTGATGACAATTATCATCATCTTCACCTCTCTTTGGCTGACCTCACCTCAGCCTAGTGCGCCCCATTTTATGACATGCAAGTGACATGGCTCAGCTGACTGGAAGGCTGTTTAGAACCCTGAGGCTTTAACCCCTTGACTGTGGATTTCCTACAAGAAGACATCACCAAGCTACAGGAATGGAGCAAAAAGTGGCTGCTACAATTCAGTGAAGAAAAATGTAAAGTCCTGCACCTTGGGAGGGGATATCCAGCACACCAATACCACATGGGAAACACTCCACTATCCACCACAGAGGCAGAGAAAGACCTGGGAGTGTATGTTACCAGGCTACCAGTGAAGGGATATCCAGCACACCAATACCACATGGGAAACACTCCACTATCCACCACAGAGGCAGAGAAAGACCCGGGAGTGTATGTTACCAGGCTTCCAGTGAAGGGATATCCAGCACACCAATACCACATGGGAAACACTCCACTATCCACCACAGAGGCAGAGAAAGACCTGGGAGTGTATGTTACCAGGCTACCAGTGAAGGGATATCCAGCACACCAATACCACATGGGAAACACTCCACTATCCATCACAGAGGCAAAGAAAGACCTGGGAGTATATGTTACCAGGCTACCAGTGAAGGGATATCCAGCACACCAATACCACATGGGAAACACTCCACTATCCATCACAGAGGCAGAGAAAGACCTGGGAGTGTATGTTACCAGGCTACCAGTGAAGGGATATCCAGCACACCAATACCACATGGGAAACACTCCACTATCCACCACAGAGACAGAGAAAGACCTGGGAGTGTATGTTACCAGGCTACCAGTGAAGGGATATCCAGCACACCAATACCACATGGGAAACACTCCACTATCCATCACAGAGGCAGAGAAAGACCTGGGAGTGTATGTTACCAGGCTACCAGTGAAGGGATATCCAGCACACCAATACCACATGGGAAACACTCCACTATCCATCACAGAGGCAGAGAAAGACCTGGGAGTGTATGTTACCAGGCTACCAGTGAAGGCCAAATCCTTGACAATCGCAGTGGATGGGTTAACACACAAGCCTGATGGGTGGGGTCCCTCAAGACATGCCTCCAGAAGCTGCCAAGTGTGTCACAGATCAATGATGCTAATGATTTGGGAATGTCCTTGTTCTGCCCCAAATGCTATGTTCTGTTGGTAATGCTTTGCTTATCAAATCCAGTGACTCGCTTCTACAGCCAAAGTTTGCATGTTGCCAATTCTTTATGCTGTTGCTTTGATTCAGTATATACACTAGCCTTACCTACTGTTAAATTTGTTGAGATTTTATTGTGTATATCCAAAATATTTAACTGATCTTCAAACCAGGGACCACCATTGTTACGAACTGAGCAAATATACATGAAGAACCTTACTTGTGTTTGCTGGACCTCAAGTCATGGTTCTGTTAAGCCATATTTACTCTTATGTGTTCCACTCCATGCCATTACACTGGGCAAATTTTCCGTGGATCTTCAGTCAAACCACGATTTCCGCTGGCATGGTTCTCATACTTGCTTGGTTTTCTGACGTGTCCACAATTTAGCTACGGTAGATTTCACTGAAGGACGATGGTATTACTCACCATCTTCATCAGCAGCAATAACAAGAAACAATTGAGAACCACGCCAGCGGAAATCATGGTTTGACTAAAGATCCACAGAAAATTTGCCCAGTGTAATAGCCCCTTTAATATACATCCTTATCCTTAAAGCAGGTGATTCGCAGGCCTAAAGTTGCGGGATAGGCATGGAGTGTGTAGTCTGGCGGTTCCTTTAAAACACTGCTCGCTCAAAACTATACACATGGCAGGCTGTTTTAGTGTGGATATAAAAAGGAAAAATATATTGGAATACACGGAAACAGATACATCACAGTGAATAAACGAATCAAGAGAACTGGAAAAACAAAGTAAATGTATTTGATAAAACTGGAAAAATGGGAAAAATCTTGGATAACTTAAAAATAGATCAAATAAAACCGGAAAAATTCGAAAAATATATTGTGCACAGCTGAACAAGATCTAGATAACCCACTTGTGAAATTTTAATCTGGTAATGAGTATACTTTTGTTCAATATCTTTTACACTATTCACCTTATATACGTACAGGAGTGATGGCAAGATCTACCCGAGACTAATCAACAATCGCTTACCTGTAATACTTTTGCTTATCCAGACTTTCTAGCTCCTCTCCTGCTCCTCAGTACATCCAAGGTTATCATCAATCTCCAATCTCAAACCTCCTATCATGTATCAGCCGTCCCTTGAGTTGCTTGGGTAAATACTTTTGATAATCCATGCAATTTCTAGCTCCTGTCCTGCCCAGCGTCATCACCAGCAGCAGTCAAAGGTTACATCATCAATCTCTTTCCTCAAGCATTTCCTATTGTGTATCAGGCTTCCCTCGAGTTGCTTGGGGAAATACAATTGATAGTTTCCATTGGAGGTTTAGATAGGATTCAGGGAAGGAAAATAGTGGGTAGCTGGTTTTCTGGAGTTGCATGACTGACCTCTCGTAGCCTCCTTATATCCTATGGCACAGTGGACTCCAAGCTAATGCCTCCTTAATAGCTATGTCCCAAGATCACTTAGACTAATGTTTCCTGAATCTCTATGTCCTGGGAATGCTAAAGAAGAAAAGCTGTGAAAAAGTCCTTATCAATCTTTCTTGTGTATATTTTAATGGGTTTCTAGATGAACCATTTGTCTCTGGGTAACATTTCCAAGACTGTCCTCCCTGTCTGTCTATCATCTTGGGGGTCCAGCATACCTATAGAGATGCTGAGCTGTGAGAAAAATCCTTGTCAATCTTTCTTGTGTATATTTTAATGGATTTCTAGATGAACCATTTGTCTCTGGGTAACATTTCCACATTTCCAAGACTGTCCTTCCTGTCTGTCTATCATCTTGGGAGTCTAGCATACCTATAGAGATGCTGAGCTGTGAAAAAAATCCTTGTCAATCTTTCTTGTGTATATTTTAATGGATTTTTATGGATTTATCATTTGTCTCTAGGTAACATTTCCACATTTCCAAGACTGTCCTCCCTGTCTGTCTATCATCTTGGGGGTCCAGCATACCTATAGAGATGCTGAGCTATGAAAAAAATCCTTGTCAATCTTTCTTGTGTATATTTTAATGGATTTTTATGGATTTATCATTTGTCTCTGGGTAACATTTCCATATTTCCGAGACTGTCCTCCCTGTCTGTCTATCATCTTGGTGGTCCAGCATACCTATAGAGATGCTGAGCTGTGAGAAAAATCCTTGTCAATCTTTCTTGTGTATATTTTAATGGATTTTTATGGATTTATCATTTGTCTCTGGGTAACATTTCCACATTTCCAAGACTGTCCTCCCTGTCTGTCTATCATCTTGGTGGTCCAGCATACCTATAGAGATGCTGAGCTGTGAAAAAAATCCTTGTCAATCTTTCTTGTGTATATTTTAATGGATTTTTATGGATTTATCATTTGTCTCTAGGTAACATTTCCACATTTCCAAGACTGTCCTCCCTGTCTGTCTGTCACCTTGGGGGTCCAGCATACCTATAGAGATGCTGAGCTGTGAAAAAAGTCCTTGTCAATCTTTCTTGTGTATATTTTAATGGGTTTCTAGATGAACCATTTGTCTCTGGGTAACATTTCCACATTTCCAAGACTGTCCTCCCTGTCTGTCTGTCACCTTGGGGGTCCAGCATACTTATATCGAGATGCTAGTTATCTAATACAACCTCCTATGACAAGCTCTTTCAAGATGAGTGATGCGGCAACTCTGAAACAATTTAATCATATATTTTTTCTGCATCCTCCTCGTTTTATCTGAATGGAAGGGAGAATTTGTTGTGGGCCCTTATATAATGCTTTTTCTTGGGCCTAATTCTGTCTCCTTTGTCTGAGTTTCTTTATAATGCCTTTTCTTAACTCATATTCTGTCTGTCTGTCTCTTTTCTATATTTTTTCTCATCTTTTATTGTCTACTTTGTCTCTCTAATGTATTTTCCCAACCCTTATGTTATGTATCTTCAACCCTTCTTCTGCCTTTCTTTTCCTTATTATAATGCATTGTCTCTTTTATCTTTACTATGATATTTTCTAACACTTTAACTTGTCTCCTTGGCCTTAAAAACACCTTGGAATGTGTCACAGTGCTGGGTATACTAAGAGTCACCCATCTCCAATCTCTAACCTCCTAGTGTGTATGAGTCTCCCCTCGAGTTAATTGATGAAATACAATTGAAAGTTTCCAGTGTGGGTTTAGACAGATTCAGGGGAGGAAGGTGAATTTTTTGCTCCTGTCCTGTCCATTATCAATATGTTCAAGGTTAAGTCTTCAATATCCTTCTTCTCTCTGTCTGTCTGTCTCTGTCTGTGATGGGGCCACTTTGGGCTGCCTCATGTTCACTAAAAGATGCTGATTGTCCAGGTGGTGACTTTGCAACTGTTCTTCCAGTATTCACTTCGATGATCCCGCTCACTTCATGAATTTCTCCGGGTTTTCCGCCAACATCTGCGCCGACGTCTTTGCGTCCATGAACAGATCTGCGGCTTCCTTCACGTCCTCCACCGTCACCGTTTCGTTTCCGTTCTGCTGCGCCATAACGTTCGAGGGCGTGAGAAGCCGCACGGCGTATCTGAAACGACGAGGAAGATTATTATTTTTATTTTCTCTCTTCTTCTTGTTTAACGTCCGTATTTTTCCTTATGGGGTCGGATGGGCTAAGGTTTAATGGTTAACTGTTGTATTAGGAAGTTGGACAGCACTGGGGTGAGTTAACCAGTGAAGTGACGAAAGAATATAGATACCAGTTAACTCTTGTATTAGGAAGTTGGACAGCACTGGGATGGATGAACCAGTGAAGTGATGAAAGAATACAGATGTTGGTTAACTTTTGTATTAGGAAGTTGGACAGCACTGGGATGAGTTAACCAGTAAAAGTGATGAAAGAATAGGACAGATAGTGGTTAACTCTTGTATTAGGAAGCTGGACAGCACTGAGATGAGTTAACCAAAGTGATGAAAGATTACAGATACTGGTTAACTTTTGCATTAGGAAGTTGGACAGCACTGGGGTGAGTTAACCAGTGAAGTGACAAAAGAATATAGATACCAGTTAACTGTTGTATTAGGAAGTTGGACAGCACTGGGATGGATGAACCAGTTAAGTGATGAAAGATTACGGATACTGGTTAACTTTTGCATTAGGAAGTTGGACAGCACTGGGGTGAGTTAACCAGTGAAGTGACAAAAGAATATAGATACCAGTTAACTCTTGTATTAGGAAGTTGGACAGCACTGTGATGGATGAACCAGTAAAGTGATGAAAGATTACGGATACTGGTTAACTTTTGCATTAGGAAGTTGGACAGCACTGGGGTGAGTTAACCAGCAAAGTGATGAAAGAATATAGATACCAGTTAACTCTTGTATTAGGAAGTTGGACAGCACTGTGATGGATGAAGCAGTTAAATGATGAAAGATTACGGATACTGGTTAACTTTTGCATTAGGAAGTTGGACAGCACTGGGGTGAGTTAACCAGTGAAGTGACAAAAGAATATAGATACCAGTTAACTCTTGTATTAGGAAGTTGGACAGCACTGTGATGGATGAACCAGTAAAGTGATGAAAGATTACGGATACTGGTTAACTTTTGCATTAGGAAGTTGGACAGCACTGGGGTGAGTTAACCAGTGAAGTGACAAAAGAATATAGATACCAGTTAACGCTTGGATTAGGAAGTTGGACAGCACTGTGATGGATGAACCAGTAAAGTGATGAAAGATTACGGATACTGGTTAACTTTTGCATTAGGAAGTTGGACAGCACTGGGGTGAGTTAACCAGCAAAGTGATGAAAGAATATGGATACTGGTTAACTCTTGCATTACAAAGTTGGACAGCACTGTGATGGATAAACCAGTGAAGTGATGAAATACAGATACCAGTTAACTCTTGTATTAGGAAGTTGGACAGCATAGGGATGAGCTTGGGCAGAGAGCTTAGAGCATATATTCTGTACTGACCTGAGTGAGGCTTTCTCGGCAATGCTACTGAGCTCCTGGATGGCCTCGTTTTCAATCTTGATGCCTTCGGTCTGGGCGCGTATCTGTATGATCTGTGCCACCTCCTCCTGCCCGTACGGCTTCATCCTCACAATGATGATGCGGTCCAGCAAGTCTCTGGGGACGCCGTGAGCTGATACCACGTCTCCTGTCCCTCTGTTGGTGTCACAAGGAAGGTCCGGCATAAGTAAAATGAGAAGAGACAAAGAAAGGTCACAATCCACCAATCTATGTATCATCAAAGGGTCCAGTCAAGATACAATAGGGCAGTAGGAGTGGTTAGTGTGTGAGTGCAGCGTCCAGGTCACAAGGAAGGACCAGCATCAGTAAAGTGAGAAGAGACAACACGTAAAGGTCACAATCCACCAATCTATGTATCATCAAAGGGTCCAGTCAAGATACAAATAGGGCAGTAGGAGTGGTCAGTGTGCAAGTGCAGTGTCCAGGAGGAGGTGTATAAGTTTGTATCCACGCATCCTGAGACGTGCACTGAACTTTGAGGTAGAGGGCTGAAGACCACCAGGAAGGCCAAGGAAGATGTGGAGAAAGGTGGTGGAGGAAGATATGAGGAGGCTGAACATCACAGAAGAAATGGCTATGGACTGGCAACAGTGGAGGAGGCTTATGTCCCGTCCAACCCCACCATAGGGAATAAATGGACGTTAAACGATGATGATGATCCCTCTCCTCCTGAAACTGACCTATCTTTCGGCCACTCCTCTTGACTCTTTTGTAGGAGCAGTGAATAGCGGGTTTTTTTTTCATTAGTTTCCTTTTTTTTGCCCCTGAACCGTTTCCTTTACTGTAAAAAACAAAAACAAATCCTGCCCACTGCTACAAACAAGCTGACAATTTTTCAGTCACCGCCGAGAGGGCCTAAGACTACCCACATGCTGTCCTGAAGACCACATATCAACCCAGACTCTAGATTCTCTCTAATAAGAGGATCAAAGATGAGTTCCAGGGGCCAAGCATGAGCCAAGCAAGATGGTGCCACTATAAACACTTGCCTGCACCATAATGGGCTTGAACTGACTACCAGGTCATACCAAGAAACCTACTGGCGACAGGCGAAAAAATAAGGTGTTTTTAGTAGGCATGATTACTTTGAATTGCTACTTATTAATATATTTTTTTTATTTTACAGCAAAGAAGAGTTCAAGAGCAAAGAAAAATTGTGACTCCAGCATCCCCATTAAACAGAGTAACACCTCCTTACTTGATGACGCAGCGGCCCCGGTTGGTGGCGAAGATGACGATGGGTGCGATCCTTGACTCCAGGGCGCGGTGGAGGAAGGTGAAGCACTCAATGTCCAGCATGTGCACCTCGTCGATGAACAGCACGCCCGGCACCAGCTCAGCGATGCCCTGGTCGATGTACTTGTCCACCACCTTGTTGATCTCCAGTCGAAGCTTTTCTGTGCGGGAGAGAGGTTGGGGGGACTTAAGCCTCGCACATGGATTTTTTATTTTTCATTTTTATAGCAACAAAAACATAAAAAGAAAAAAGTTGGTTAAGAAAAACAGAATACAGTGGCCAGATACGAGTTTGTTATCAGTTGGTTGTAGTCATTTTCTCCATTATCTCATGAGGCAAAATAAAAGAGAAATCAGGAGTATTTAGGACTTAAGAGAAGCCTCACATTTATATTTTTTTCTTTTTATGGCAACAGAAACAACTCAAGGAAAAAGAAAACATCCAAGTGCTGCTCCTATATAAGAGAAATGAGGTGGCCAATATGATTTTGTCTGTCTGTCTATCTGTCTCATATTCCATTTTGTCTGTCTATTTGTCTACCTCATTTGTAGTAATTTTGTCTGTCTGTGTCTGTCTCATTTTCACGGTGCTGTCATAATCATTTTCTCCATTATCTCATGAGTATAATTAAGCAAAACAAAAGAGAAATGAGAAGTATTTACAAGAGGAAAGGGGTGAAGGAGTGGGTGGGTGTCTGTACCAATGAATGCAGGGAGAGGAGAAGAGTATTTAGAGGAGGAAAGGGTGGGTGGGTATGCAAGTAACCTCGGTCTCCCTGGGATAGCAAGGAGAAAGGAAGAGTATTTAGAGGAGGAAAGGGTGGGTGGGTATGCAAGTAACCTCAGTCTCCCTGGGATAGCAAGGAGAAAGGAAGAGTATTTAGAGGAGGAAAGGGTGGGTGGGTATACCAGTAACCTCAGTCTCCCTGGGATAGCAAGGAGAAAGGAAGAGTATTTAGAGGAGGAAAGGGTGGGTGGGTATACCAGTAACCTCAGTCTCCCTGGGATAGCAAGGAGAAAGGAAGAGTATTTAGAGGAGGAAAGGGTGGGTGGGTATACCAGTAACCTCAGTCTCCCTGGGATAGCAAGGAGAAAGGAAGAGTATTTAGAGGAGGAAAAGGTGGGTGGGTATGCCCATAACCTCAGTCTCCCTGGGATAGCAAGGAGAAAGGAAGAGTATTAAGAGGAGGAAAGGGTGGGTGGGTATGCAAGTAACCTCGGTCTCCCTGGGATAGCAAGGAGAAAGGAAGAGTATTTAGAGGAGGAAAGGGTGGGTGGGTATGCAAGTAACCTCAGTCTCCTGGGATAGCAAGGAGAAAGGAAGAGTATTTGGAGGAGGAGGAGAGGGTGGGTGGGTATGCAAGTAACCTCAGTCTCCCTGGGATAGCAAGGAGAAAGGAAGAGTATTTAGAGGAGGAGAGGGTGGGTGGGTATGCAAGTAACCTCAGTCTCCCTGGGATAGCAAGGAGAAAGGAAGAGTATTTAGAGGAGGAGAGGGTGGGTGGGTATACCCATAACCTCTGTCTCCCTGGGATAGCAAGGAGAAAGGAAGAGTATTTGGAGGAGGAGAGGGTGGGTGGGTATGCAAGTAACCTCGGTCTCCCTGGGATAGCAAGGAGAAAGGAAGAGTATTTAGAGGAAAAGGTGGGTGGGTATGCAAGTAACCTCGGTCTCCCTCGGATAGCAAGGAGAAAGGAAGAGTAGTTAGAGTAGGAGAGGGTGGGTGGGTATGCAAGAAACCTCAGTCTCCATGGGATAGCAAGGAGAAAGGAAGAGTATTTGGAGGAGGAGAGGGTGGGTGGGTATGCAAGTAACCTCAGTCTCCCTGGGATAGCAAGGAGAAAGGAAGAGTATTTAGAGGAGGAGAGGGTGGGTGGGTATGCAAGTAACCTCAGTCTCCCTGGGATAGCAAGGAGAAAGGAAGAGTATTTAGAGGAGGAGGCAAGGCATGGGTGTCTGTACCAGTAATCTTGAGCTTAATAAGAAGAAGAAAACAAAGTAGCAAGAGTATTTAGATAAGGAAAGGGAGGGGAGGGTTGGTGTCTGTACCAGTAATCTCTGTCTTCCTGGGCTTCATGAGTTGTGACATCATGGAGAGGATATCCTGGCCTCCCTGGGGCTGAGCGTTGGCCACATCCAGGTCATGCAGCGTCACATCCTGGATCACCTCCTTCTTCTTGTGCACATCACCCTTGGGCAGCGGGACATACTCCTCAGCCTGAAACACACACACAGGAGAGGGTGAGGCAGAGGGTGAGACACAGAGCCATAGAATAGGAGTTTGGCCACCTTGATCACAGGTTACCAAAAGATCCATACAAAATTCAAATTGATATGTCGTGCCCCGAGAGTTTATTTTCTCCTTCTCTATTCTCCAACACGACCTCTGCGTGTATCGAAACACACGAGAAATTAATCAGGACCAAGACAGGGTATTCGCCGGCTGCCTGGGATTGAACCCGCGACCAGTGTGACGAGAGCCACTCCCTACCGAGTCTGCCAAAGAGGTACCCTGCTGGCTAAGTGGGTTATGGGAGGCTCGTTCATCAGGCATAGTCGCCGCACTACAGATACTGATACATTAGTGTGTTTTTTGTGCTCTAGGTGTTGTCAAGGTCTCAAAGAAATACCTAGAGAATGAAAAAATCCTCCTCCTCTCCTGCATATAACAACTTGGTATACACACACCTCAAAGTCGAACTCTATAGCATGACAAGACCCAACTAGTGTTCCCTATTTCCTGCATATAACTTGGCAAACACACAACTCTAGGCCAAGCTCTGTGGCATGATGAGACCCCACCAGTGTTCCCTATTTCCCGCATATAACAACTTGGCAAACACACAACTCTAGGTCAAGCTCTGTGGCATGACGAAACCCCATTTGTGTTCCCTATTTCCTGCATATAACAACTTGGCAAACACACAACTCTAGGTCAAGCTCTGAGGCATGGCGAGACCCCATTTGTGTTCCCTATTTCCTGCATATAACAACTTGGCAAACACACAACTCTAGGTCAAGCTCTGAGGCATGGCGAGACCCCATTTGTGTTCCCTATTTCCTGCATATAACAACTTGGCAAACACACAACTCTAGGTCAAGCTCTGTGGCATGATGAGACCCCACTAGTGCTCCTTAATTCCTGTATATAACAAATAGGTAAACACAAACTACAGAGGTAAATGCAACTCGGCACACACACACACACCTCCAGGTCGAACTCAGTGGCATAGGTGTCGGAGCGCCCCTGCCTCTTGACCGCCCCAGAGTTGGCCTCCACATAGATGACGTCGCCGGTCTCGACTCTCTCCTTCTGCAGCGTCTCGTAAATGCTTGGGTCTAACTTGAGCTGCTTGGTGCCCTTAGCCGTGCGTAGACCAATGATGACGTGGCTCACCGTCTTCCCGTAACCTTGAGAGATGGATGGATTGATTGGTGAATGGATATTACTACACACACTGAGACAGACTGATACACATAGCTGGGCACGATAACAGAAAACCTTATTCCCGATAACCGATAACTGATGAAAAAATTTATCGGTGATAACCGATATTCGTTAACTGGACACACAAATATAGGCGATAACCGATACCCGATATAAATCCACAATTCCGATACTAGCTAGCAATAAGTTCAATAGGCGAAAACGATACTATTTTGATATCTCAGACAGAAAAACATAGATGAATTCAAATATTCATTATCTGTATTTTGGAAAACTTACAAAACCTGAAAACAACACGTTGACACGTATACATGTGGACGGTAATACTAGAAACGCCTGAACCGGTGTTGTGTTATTTGGCGTCCCCACCGTCAAAAGCTGGCGCTTTTGTTTACAAACACTGGTTTCGTGAAGTGTGCATGCTCAGACCAGCAAGCGTAGACCTGTACAGTCTCACAAAGCTTTTTAACTGTAATTAAGAGTTGCTGGAAGGCTGAATCAGACATACGAGTTTTATTTATATGTATAGAGTGTTGTTCTAGAAACAGCGAGGATGGTGGTACTGAATGTCTGATTCAGCTTTCCAGCAACTCTTAATGTGTTAAAAAGCTTTGTGAGACTGTACAGGTTCACGCTTTTTGGTCTGAGCATGCAAGTTCACGAGAGACCAGTGTTTTGTAAACAAAAAAAACCCAGCTCTTATGGACACCAAATAAAAAAAATTTCAATACCATGGCATGCTCACAAACGAATATGGAATATCAAATTTGAGGCAGTGAATAATCATTTTGGGGGCAAAGTTCAATGATTTTTCTCTTTGATATATTGATTTTTGAGTAACATAAAAAAATAACCTAGTATTTGAATGGTGATGATCTAAGTATGAAATCGCATGCGCAGTAGGGAGACAACATTTTTTTTCCTGAGAGGCGGAAAAAAGTAGCGATTATCGCTAGTTTGGTTAAAAAAGTAACGAAGATACCGATATATATTTAAATAAGTAGCGGATGGCCGATAACCAAATTTTGTTATCAGCGATAAAGTATCGCGATAACGCCCAGCTATGCTGATACACATGTAGATATGCACACAGAGACAGATACACATGCATAGATAGATAGATAGATAGATCATAAAGGACATAGGAAGGTGAGAGGAAGGTTCTGAGGGTGCAATGGAGTTTGATACAGTGTTTACAGGGGGAGGTTAGACATAGAGGGAGAAATACATGAAGAGCTGAGAATACCAAGTTGTTGTGGGAGCCGAAGGTGTCCAAGAATATGAGTCAAAATAACATCAAGGAGAGAGGGTGAAAGAAAAGGATGTGATGGAGTTTGGTACAGTGTTAATAGAGGGAAAAGTACATGACGAGCTGACCCTCACCTCCCATTGGGTTCTCCGTTTCCACTGGCGTCAGCTCGGTCACCTCTCCCTCATACACCTCCTTCACTTCCTTGATGCGCAGGCCAATGGCGCGACGAAAGTTCTCCATGAGCACCTCTGTCTTCTTCACTTCCGAGCTGTACACCTCGGAGCCAACCATGGGGCAGAAGGGAACCTGAGCAGGGATGAATGAGGTGGTGTCAGAGCAAGCTTGACAAATTATCGTATTCACTTCCTTGTATGTACTGGTTTTCGACACCTAACTTACGTTCTTCTTATGTTCTCACCTTGTTCCCCAGCTCCTGGGCGAGGGCGAGGGCAATGGCTGTCTTGCCCGTGCCTGGCGGCCCGGCAAAGAGAGCGGCGCGGCCAGACATCCTCTTGGAGCGGATCAGGTCCACCAGGTACCCGGCGGCCTGTGGAGGGGAGGCTTGTGTCAGGTGATTCTTACTTATTTTTGCTACAAGGGTGTCTTGTCCTCACAGACTCTTCCCTGGGGGTTTGCCCTACACTCAGCTGGCTTGCTCTTGTTCACCAATCTTTCCTAGTTTCTCCTGCCTTGCACCCGTCTCTATCATATTTCTAATAACCACAATCATTTATCTGTCATGTCTAAGGATTGTGCCATTCCTCCATACAATAGGGTAGCTAATAGTGAGACATCACTATTTAATTATTTGTTCAATTCTTAAAAATTGATACTTTCCAACAGAAAGTGCCATTGGTGATGACAGCACATCAAAACCTGTCATAAAAGGCAAAAAAATAAACTTGTCTGAAGACCCAGCCAGCCACATAATAGTGCAGCCTCACACTGCCCGCCGCTGGGATACCGAAGACCGCTGGGGTGGGCTGGGTGCGATTCTGTAGTGCCTCAATACCACAGGTCAAGACTGTCAGCCCTGGAGGAGGGCTCAAAGGACACCCAGCAGGGCCCCAGGAACGGAACATTGAGCTATGAGATAAAAACTTTGCAGCACACACTCCACGGCAGAACACCCCTACAGTGCCAGGTCCTCAGGCGCGGCTCACCTCCCTGGCCTGCGCCTGTCCCACCAGCCCCGCCGCGTTGGCCTCGGCGGTGCCATCCTCGCGCAGGCCCAGGCCCTTCACGTGCGAGTGGGCGTTGATGCGCTGGGTCTTGGTGGTGCTCTTCACCTCCTCGATCTTCATGGCGGCGGCACGGGCAGGCAGGCAGGGGCAGGGCGCGTGGTGCTGCTGTGTGCCGCGCCGCGTGTTTCTGCTTCTTCTTCTTCTTCTGACCTGTGACGCTTTTTAACCAGTGTTGCCAACTCAGAATTTATAAATCCGCTAGGATGGCCTAAAAAATCCGCCAGATGATAGGTGAAGCTATAAAATTTTGCCGCTAGATTGGACTTGAGAATCCGCCAGTTACTCTTGTTAATTTTAAGATTTTTCCAACTAGATAACATGCAATTCCGCCAGATCTAGCATAAATCCGCTAAAATGGCATCACTGTCTGTATCGCTTCTTAGGGCCTCCTCCTTTCGTTCCTCTTTTCTTTTCTTTCACTTGTACACTTTTCTTTTCAGTATTACGTCACTTTCTTAAGCGCTTCATTCTGAACTTAGATTTTCTGTCCTTTTCTTTCCTTGATTGCTTTGCTATTTTCCACTATTACACGTAATTTTCACTCCACTTTCACTGCGAGATGAAACAAATGAAATGAATGAAACAAATGAACAAAATAATATGATAGATAATAGAAATGAAAATGGAAATAACAATAATAATCACACTCAGTACCTCCTGGGGGTTGGGATGGCATGATCCTCCCTTCTCCTTTGTTGTTTTACTTGTAACAATAAACTATCAATCAATCAATCAATAATAGCAATAATAATGATACACAGACATAGCAATAATTACACACGTTAGAATGTGTGTGTGTGTGTGTGTGTGTGTGTCGCCCGGTATTTTGAACTCTTTTAAGGATTTTAACGTACTGCAGGATGAGCGTCTCCCATCTGATCATGCCCCGGTGTCATTCATTATGGTAGTTCAGGAGAGTACTATGGAGTATATCCTGGGTAGGGCAGCAGCTTTGGGAGATCACGTGATGTGTCAGAACACGTATCTCCAGGAAGCCCGTTTCAAAAGACCGATTAGACTTGACCACGTAGACACAGAAAAACTGTCCGAAACACTGCTTCAGCTCAGAGTACCTGACGCCAATGAGGACGTGAATGAAACCTCGAACAGTGTGTCGGATGCTCTTTATGAATGTATTAAAAATGTAAGTTAACGACAAGAGAGCTAAACAATACTGAAAGTGATGGTCTAACTAGATGGGAAAGACTCCTAAACGATAAAAATGATGCTAATGTATGGAAGGCTATTGACTGGGGAGGGATCGAATTACTCAAGAGATGAAACCAATGGCGCAGAGAAACCTTCAGATGATGAATTTAAAGTCCATTTCGAGCGTATTCTGAATCCCCAGGAAGACACTGGTGGGTTAAATTCTAACATACAAGTGACGGATGTTACGATTCCAATTTTGGATGACGTAATAACTGCCGAAGAAGTGCAATGTCAATTAAAGGAAATGAAACCTAGTAAGTCCTGCGGCCCTGACGCGATTTGTCGTGGCGTGTTGAGTTTTCTCCCTATTCACTGGTATTTAGTACTTGTTACTTTGTTTAATAATGCATTCTCTTCTTGTGTGTATCCTGCCTCCTGGGCTAGAGCAAAGATGTGTTTGATTTTTAAGAAAGGAGACAGTAATGATACTAATAATATAATTAAAGAGGTATCAGTATTATTAATTGTATAACAAACTGTACGACATGATACTGTGTGAAAGGCTGAGTCGCTGGTTCGTGCCATACAGAGAACAGGCCGGAGCGCAAAGGAAACGGAGTTGGCTCGAACATATTGTGACGCTTCGTCTACTCACAGATACGGCACGGCGTAGAAAACACACTTTATTCGTGACCTTTGTGGACTTTTCTAAGGCATATGACTCAGTGAGCAGGCAAAAGTTATTTCAAGTTTTAAAAAGGATGGGATGTGGTTTAGTGATGTTGGGAGCGTTGATGAGCATGTATCAGGTAACAGTATTATCGGGAGTGCTATTGTTGCCACACTGGCTTTGAGGCAAGGCTCCCCAACTTCTTGTCTGCTTTTTATTATATACATTAATGACCTGATTAAATCACTGAAGGAAAACCGTCCGAATGATGGATTTTTGGAATGGTTACACTGCCTGGTATTAATGGACGATACTGTATTACTAGCCACTACCCGGGATAGTATGTTAAGAAAGGTGAAACTTTTGCAAGACTACTGCAATCAATATAATATCAAAATTAATGCCGACAAAACTAAGTTTTTCGTCATTAATGGCTCAGAGACAGACCGACAACCATTGCGTGTGAACACTCTGGCGATCAATCACTGTCAACAATATACTTACCTGGGTTCAGTGTTTACCAGCGACGGGTCGGTGTCGTCGGCGGTCAAGCTCACACCAAAGCCAAGATGGGTCATGCTTTAAAGTATGTCTCCTTTGTTGATAAGAACAACGACATTTCTTCCACGGTGAAGCGACGGGTGCTTGACGCGGCTTTGATGTCTTTATTTTACAGTTGTGAGTCGTGGCTGAGCGCGGACTTAAAGCCTATCACAAAAGTTTACAACTGGGTAATCAAACAGATGCCAGGCGTGCGTAAAAACACCGCCAGTGATATATGCTACGCCGAGGCAGGCTACCCGTTGCTTCCCGACTTGATGAGGCACAAACAACACAAATTCCTTTTTTATATGTGGAAAGAGCGTAATAGCACGATTGATGACCCTTTACATTTCGCAATGATAACTACAATTCCAGAGCAAGAGCCCTGTTGGAAAACTAGTCATTGAGTTTATTACCACGCCCGTACCTGATTGGGACACACTCATGGTAAATTTACATAATAAGATCAACAGAACTCAATCCACTAGGTATAACACATATAAAGACTTAAATCCCTTACTAGAAGTACACGAAATATACAAACATAGACATACAGTTAAAGAACACTATCGCAAGGCATTTACGCAATTCCGGGTGTCTGGCCATAACCTGTGCATCGAGACCGGCCGATGGAACAAGCGCGGGCGAGGGAGACTCGCTCGAGGACAGGTTGTGTGGCTGTGGCCTCGTTCAGACAGAGCGTCACGTGGCCCAGCACTGCCCACTCTCCCAGGGTGTCAGGGACTGCTACCAATTCAATAACTTGGAAGAAGTTTATTCAGAAAAATACAGTAGTCGGGTGCAGTGTAAAATAATATTTAATCTACTTGGAATATATAGGTAAAATAGCTGTTGAACATACACTTTTATGTTAAGAGTTTTACGTAGCTCAGTTTCGTGGTGTATTTTTTCGTTTTTTTTTTTTTTTTGTATAATTTTTCCTAGTTTTCGCATGTTTTAGTATTCTTCTGTCGAATGACTGTTTTATGCTTTTCTTAAATGTCTCTAGTACTTGTGTTTTAACGTTCCAATGTCGTGTATGCTCGATTCACATCTGAGTTTTAGTATTCATAGTTCTTTTGTTTTTAAATTTTATTGTGTAATTATTTATATTTTGGACTGCAATGTTTTCCTATATTTTTAATGTTCATTCACTTTGTGGTCAATAAACTATCTATCTGTGTGTGTAATTTATTATGTCCTAATCACGAGGCCGATCCGAACAAGTTCAATACAATTATATTGGGTTCGGGACCTATCAGTTACCATGGGGGTGGAAAAGTGGGCTCTTTCCGACACCCTCAGCCCCGTTGTTGGGCCTCCTTGAAAGAATTGGGTATCTCTCTACCAGCCGTCTGGGGGGTTGCGCGGCATGCTCGGGCTTCCTCCATTGGGGTATATCCCCAACGAAATACCAAAATAAATAAATAAATACAATTATAAATGTGTGTGTGTGTGTGTGTGTGTGGGCGGCGGGAATCTCCAACCATTATACGAGTTAGTTTAATAAGTCAGAGTGAAAATGCGGATGAGAGAACTGGGAATACTCGGGACATGGGAGAAAGTGTGGTAACCCGGGTGTTGCTCTGGCCCTGTGTCGGGGTAATATAATTTATGATCGGATATATCTCCCATCAGGAAGGGCCAACAGGACGGAGACGAGCACCCATGGATTATAGTACCATAGTATATATGTCATGCCCCGAGACTTTATTTTTCTATTTCCTGCATTTTCCAACACGACCTCTGCGTGTATCGAAACACACGAGGAATTAATCAAGACCAAGTAGGAATGTAGGATATATAGGGTATTCGCCGGCTTGGGATTGAACCCGCGACCAGCGTGACGAGAGAGCCACCGAGTCGGCCAAAGATCGAGGTACCCCACTGCCTACTAATTAGCGGGTTATGGGAGGCTCGTTCATCAGCGCCGCACTACACACACCTAATCCTTGCGAGAACCGCCGCCACGTACAGTGTTACCGTTACCGTTACCGTTGATGAGGGTTCAGGCCCCGGTCCGCCGCCGTGGCAGCGCTCCACAGGGCCGCTAACATCATAACAGTAATATTAGCACCTAAAGTTGTCCTCAAGCCTCATATTTGTTAAGTCGTAGGATTTAGTGAATAAGTGAGTCTTCAGCGCTTTCTTGAAGATTGGCAGACATCTTCACCTCCCTGGTTGAGCGTCCCGCGTTCCAGGGGGCGTGACGGCAGCAGCACGGTGACGCAACATGCGCGTGACGTCACCGCCTGGATGAATGACTACTGCAGGAAGGGCTTATTAGTTCACTGTGCCGCCCATTCATTGCTCCCCTGGGTCGTGGCAACCAGGCACACACGTAGCCGAGGACTGTTTCGCGTACAATTAAGGATCGAAAGAGTAATTAGGTGTCTCGAGTGTCCCGGTGTGCAGGCTGATCCTTTATTTACCTGGCTCGGCACCATTGACGTGACACACCTGGAAGAGGCGACGGGCAGCTGGAGCGGTGCAGCCCGTGACACAACCCTGACCTGACCTGTCCTGACCTGCCTGCCGAGGGTAACACTGGCCCTGCTGGTCTGTGAGTGCCCCTGCCCCCAGTTCGACACCCAGGAGGAGCACGATGAGCCCCAGGTAAGCCAGGAGAGGGTTAAATATGGAGTCCTTGGCAGGGGAGGAGAATGACAGCTGTACGGGATGTCAAGTGTCACCTGTTTAGAATGCTTATTAATTCCTGTGCCGAGTGTGGAGGTCAAAGACATGAGGTGATGAGATTAACAGGTGTAGGGTGTCGCTGGCTGCCTGCTGGGGGTTATTGATGGAAGGTGACAGGTGTGCGATTGAGGCCCTAATCAGCAGCAGGTGTGGCGCAGATGCAGGTGTGTGTGTGTGTGTTTACCTGCTCGTTAATTACTACTACATGTGTCGGGGGCTAATGGTGTGTGTGTAAGTGTGTGTTGCTCATAATCATTAATGCGTAGGTCAGCTGTACAGGTTCATAACGCGTATATGTATTTATGTTGGCTGTTAGGGTGACGGGGTGCGTAGTGTGCAGGGGAGGGAGGGTGAATCAAGTGTAATTGTTAGTGTGTTAGGGTGACGAGTGAGTGTGTATTTGGGTTGGCTGTTAGGGTGACGGGGTGAGCCGAGTGTGCAGGGGAGAGAGGGTGAATCAAGTGTTATTGTTAGTGTTAGGGTGACAACTTGAGTGTGTATTTGGGTTGGCTGTTAGGGTGACGGGGTGAGCCGAGTGTGCAGGGGAGTGAGGTGAATCGAGTGTAATTATTAGTTTTGGTGTGTTAGGGTGACAGGTGAGTGTGTATTTGTGTAGGCTGTTAGGGTGATGGGGTGAGCCGAGTGTGAAGGGGAGGGAAGGGAGTCAAGTGTAATTATTAGTGTTGGTGTGTTAGGGTGACAGGTGAGTGTGTATTTGGGTTGGTTGTTAGGGTGACGGGGTGAGCCGAGTGTGCAGGGGAGTGAGGTGAATCAAGTGTAATTGTTAGTGTGTTAGGGTGATGAGTGAGTGTGCATTTGGGTTGGCTTTCAGGGTGAAGGGTGAGCCGAGTGTGCAGGGGAAGGAGAGTATAATAGTTAGTGTTGGTGTGGTAGGGTGACGAGTGAGTGTGTATTTGTTTTCTGAATGAGTCTATTGTACCGCAGTCCACAATCTAACACGTAGATCACTTTATTTTCTTCTTAAACTAGAATTTCATTGTTTGATTCTGTTAACCCGGTAGCAGCGACGGGCCAAATTTGTGGCTTTACCGTGTAGCAGTGACGGACCAAATTTGTGGCTTTACCGTGTAGCAGTGACGGGCCAAATTTGTGGCTTTACCGTGTAGCAGTGATGGACCAAATTTGTGGCTTTACCGTGTAAGCGCCAAATTTGTGGCTTTACCGTGTAGCAGTGACGGCCAAATTTGTGGCTTTACCGTGTAGCAGTGTGAGCCAAATTTGTGGCTTTACCGTGTAGCAGTGACGGCCAAATTTGTGGCTTTACCGTGTAGCAGTGACCCAAATTTGTGGCTTTACCGTGTAGCATGACGGGCCAAATTTGTGGCTTTACCGTGTAGCAGTGACGGCCAAATTTGTGGCTTTACCGATGTAGCAGTGACCCAAATTTGTGGCTTTACCGTGTAGCAGTGACGCCAAATTTGTGGCTTTACCGTGTAGCAGCAGGCCAAATTTGTGGCTTTACCGTGTAGCAGTGACGGGCCAAATTTGTGGCTTTACCGTGTAGCAGCGACGGGCCAAATTTGTGGCTTTACCGTGTAGCAGTGACGGGCCAAATTTGTGGCTTTACCGTGTAGCAGCGACGGGCCAAATTTGTGGCTTTACCGTGTAGCAGTGACGGGCCAAATTTTTGCCATGATGTAAACCCCAAAAAGAGACGATGCATAAACTGATCACAAATGCGTTGATATATATTATGAAATGGTTTGCGTGAGTGATGATTTTTTTCTCATTTTTCTTGCTTAGAGGGACCTATAAGAAACGTGATCCTCGCAGCTACCGGGTTAAGTCAGCCAGTCCTTACTTATTCTAATGATGCGTCTATTACTTTCTTCCCTTTATCAGTAATTATCTGTATCTCAGGGCCGTTGAGGTTACAGGCATTGTAACCTGTGGTCTGTCTTAACATTTACTGGTTACAATTTGAGGCATTGCTTGATTAAAAAACCAGAGCCGCTGAACCCAACAAGGTGTATTAATCCGTCCTCTGTGATTGGCACTGATTTGGCCTTCACTGGTAGCCTGGTAACACACACTCCCAGGTCTTTCTTTGCCTCTGTGGTGGATAGTGGAGTGTTTCCCATGTGGTATTGGTGTGCTGGATATCCCTTCACTGGTAGCTTGGTAACACACACTCCCAGGTCTTTCTCTGTCTCTGTGGTGGATAGTGGAGTGTTTCTCATGTGGTATTGGTGTGCTGGATATCCCTTCACTGGTAGCTTGGTAACACACACTCCCAGGTCTTTCTCTGCCTCTGTGGTGGATAGTGGAGTGTTTCTCATGTGTTATTGGTGTGCTGGATATCCCTTCTCTGGTAGCTTGGTAACACACACTCCCAGATCTTTCTCTGCCTCTGTGGTGGATAGTGGAGTGTTTCTCATGTGGTATTGGTGTGCTGGATATCCCTTCACTGGTAGCTTGGTAACACACACTCCCAGGTCTTTCTCTGCCTCTGTGGTGGATAGTGGAGTGTTTCCCTTGTGGTATTGGTATGCTGGAGGTGCAGGACTTTACATTTTTCTTCATTGAATTGTAGCAGCCACTTTTTGTTCCATTCCTGTAGCTTGGTGATGTCTTCTTGTAGGAAATCCACAGTCAAGGAGTTAATCTGACATCAATGTTTTGGGTGGAGTTTGCAGTCTTGGCTCAGCGCAGGCCAGCTGTCTTGAACACCTGTGCAATATAGACTATCTGCTCCTGAACCATTAGGCTTAAATACAGTGTAATAGTTGTATATACTTAACCTTAATTCTATATATTGATATGTAATAAAAATTCAAATATGATTGCTTTATTTTTTCTTAAACTAGAATTTCATTGCTTGATTTTTGTTTAGTCAGCCAGACCTTATTTATTCTAATGATGCGTCAATTACTTTCTTACCTTTATCAGTAAATATCTGTATCTCAGGGCCAATGAGGTTATAGGCGTTGTAACCTGTGGTCTGTCTTAACATATTCCGATTATATCTTAAGAGGCGTTCTTAATTAAAAAACCAGAGCCGCTGAACCCAACGAGGTGAATTAAACAATACTACTAACACGACCTCTATGAAAGCCTTATTAAATGTGTATGTGGCTGCCTCTGGTCCTCCCTCTCCCAGCCTCCCACCAGGATACTCCCACTTCACTTCCCTATTTTATTATCTTCTTATCAGCTAATCCTTGCAAATATCCTCGCTCTATATAGCCATGGTCAGCCTCTCTCTCTCTCTCCTCACAGTGGTGCTCGTAACTCCCACACCCTTCTATGGTATTTTTATTTTTTGTATTATTGGTGAATTTGTTGAGATTTGAGTCCCTATCTTTCATCTTCTTCTTCTTTTTGTTCTTGTTCTGCGTCTTCTTCTTCCTCCTCCTCTTCTTCCTCTTTTCTTTTTTTAATTTTATGTCCTTATTTTCCTTGTACTCTTATATTCCCCATTTTCAGACCACCAGTATATATCCGTACTACCATCAGCTAATCTTTGCATACCTGAGCCTCCTCCCTATCTCCCACCCTTGTACTGTAATATTTCTTAGTTTCACACACCTTATCTTTGTGTTATCAGTGCCAATCTTGCTCTATAATCCTCCCTAGTCATATACTCTTTTGTCTCATCAGTTAGTTAATCTTGGCATTGAGTTCATGGGGTTTGATATCTGTTAAGCATCCTGAAGTCGGTCACGCAGTCTCTTCTCTTCTTGGCTCAGGTGGTCATAGGTTTTGATATCTGTATTCTAAGCATCCTGAAGTCAGTCACGCAGTCTCTTCTCTTCTTGGCTCAGGTGGTCATAGGTTTTGATATCTGTATTCTAAGCATCCTGAAGTCAGTCACGCAGTCTCTTCTCTTCTTGGCTCAGGTGGTCATAGGTTTTGATATCTGTAATCTTAATATCCTGAAATTAGTTGTTTAATTCTTCATAGGTTCTGACATCTGTAATTTTACATCATGAAGTCAGTCAGTCAGTCAGTCATTCACAGGTCCTTGTATCTGTAATCTAACATCCCAAAGTCAGTCAGTCAGTCGTGCATAAGTTCTGGCATCAGTAATTTAATTTTGCCATCATGAAGTCAGTCAGTCTTTCACAGTGACCTAACACCTTGAAGTTTATACACCTTCATCTCAGTCTGAGGGTGATTGCAGAGACCATTAGATATACTAGGGTGGCATTAGGGGTATTGAGGGCTCACTCTGGGTGTATTGATTGACTTATTGATTTTTATTTGGTAAAGTATATATATACATACACTTTACCAAGGCAAGCGCATGGGAGTACTATATAAAACACTTTCCTCAATATGGTCTGCCTAGTTAGCTTATGTAGTTCATGCCTGATCTCCTTCCATATTTATAATCATACACAATATAGCTTTTATTTCTGTTTTTCTGCAATCAGTTATTTGTATCTAACTAACTAACAATTGGGGGCATACGCCTGGGGGTGCGTTGTTTCACTCATCCAACGCCCATACTCCCGACAGTCCTCCCAAGCAAGGTGGTGAGGGATGAGGGTGCACGGCTGGATCACAGGAGCTAGCAGGTGGAGGTGACTGGCCTCTTGTAGTCTCCTTTCATCCTTGTGTAGTCTGGTAATTTTGGCTAAAGTTTGAGAGACTGAGGGTCCTATTGCTAAAGATTTTGGCGCCCAAGTTCACATATTTGACAAGGCTTTCGTAGGAGTTTGGGGCATTTCCAGGGGTAGTTTTATGTCCCTGGTGGTAGTTTGACCCTTCTTCTGTACCATGAACCTAAAACAAACACTCTTTAGAGCCCGATTGATCCCCTCTTTGACTTTTAGAAATTCCTGTTGTGAAAAGCAAAAGTGGCTTGTAATACCAACCACTACAAGTCGTATTACAGGACATTTCGTAGCCCAAGAACACCTATTTGACAAGGCTTTCATAGGAGTTTGGGGCATTTCCAGGGGTAGTTTTATGTCCCTGGTGGTAGTTTGACCCTTCTTCTGTACCGTGAACCCAAAAGAACACTTATTGGGACCAAGTTGATCTTCTTTTTGGCCTCTGGAAATAATTGATGTGAGAGGTAGAAGCGTCTTACTGTGCCGACCTGAAATTGTGAGGCATTGAAGACCATAATAACTGTAGTTTCTTATTCTGGACCATAAATAATTAATACACTGGAGCTGAATAATAATAAGAAACAATTATATATTTTTCAAACACCAAAGCAAGCATGAACAATAAATAAATGAATAAATAACAAAGTATATAAAAATGAAATATAAGAAGTAATTTGATAAGTAAATAAGTAAACAAAAAATAAATATAATAAATAAATATGAAAAAAGGTTGGTAAGTAAATAAATGAAAGTAAATAAAATAAAGTATAAGAATCATTAGATAAGTTAATAAAAAAAATAAAAAATTAAATACAAAGGAAGAGATACATAATAGAATGCCTAATGATAACACTCTAAAGTAACGGCTGTGTGTGGAAGGGAGTGAGGTGGCAATCCTGTGAGTTATGGTGTGTGCTGGCCTGCCCCTCCCTGCCCTGACCCCCTACCTGGTGATGGTCTTTCCTTAGCCCCTGGTAGAGTGCTCTGAGCTCCTCTGTGTGTCTCTCTCTCTCTCTCTCTCTCTCTCTCTCTCTCTCTTTTTGTGGCACTGATGGATATTGGCCTGACTTAGTGATCCTGCCTCTCTCTCCTAAGGGGTTTACTACTACTACTACTACTACTACTACTACTACTACTACTACTACTACTTTTTCTTCTTCCCCTTATTATTATTATTATTATTATTATTATTATTATTTTACTGGTACCAATACTGTATGTGTGTGTGTGTGTGTGTGTGTGTGTGAGAGAGAGAGAGAGAGAGAGAGAGAGAGAGAGAGAGAGAAGGTCGTGTATATATAGTGAGTGACATCCGATGCTAATTTGGGGACTGGGGTGGAATAATGGCAAATTAGGGAAGATATAACGATGATGACGACGATGATGAAGAGGAGGAGGAGGAGGAGGAGGAGGAGGTTGAAGAAGAAGAAGGAGGAGGAGGAAGGATAGTTATAATAAGAAGTTGGAAGGAGAGGAGGAGGAGGAGGAGGAAGAAGAAGGGAAATGATGTTAAGAGGAGGAGGAAGAGGAGGAGGAGGAGTGGTAATGACGATAAGATGTAGGAAGCATATGATGGAGAGGAGGAGGAGGAGGAAAGTGAAGAAGAAGCAGAGAAAGAAGAGGAGGAGGAGGAGGGGGAGGAGGAAAATGAAGAAGAAGAAGAAGAAGAGGAGGAGGAGGAAAAAGAAGAAGAAGCAGAGAAAGAAGAAGAGGAGGAGGAGGAGGAAAATGAAGAAGAAGAAGAAGCAGAGAAAGAAGAGGAGGAGGAGGAGGAAAATGAAGAAGAAGAAGAAGCAGAGAAAGAAGAAGAGGAGGAGGAGGAGGAGGATGGGGAGGAAAATGAAGAAGAAGAAGAAGCAGAGAAAGAAGAAGAGGAGGAGGAGGAAAATGAAGAAGAAGAAGAAGCAGAGAAAGAAGAAGAGGAGGAGGAGGAGGAGGAAAATGAAGAAGAAGAAGAAGCAGAGAAAGAAGGGGAGGAGGAGGAGGATGGGGAGGAAAAAGAAGAAGAAGAAGAAGCAGAGAAAGAAGAGGAGGAGGAGGATGGGGAGGAAAATGAAGAAGAAGAAGAAGCAGAGAAAGAAGAAGAGGAGGAGGAGGATGGGGAGGAAAATGTAGAAGAAGAAGAAGCAGAGAAAGAAGAAGAGGAGGAGGAGGAGGATGGGGAGGAAAATGAAGAAGAAGAAGAAGCAGAGAAAGAAGAAGAGGAGGAGGATGGGGAGGAAAATGAAGAAGAAGAAGAAGCAGAGAAAGAAGAAGAGGAGGAGGAGGAGGAAGGATAGTGATGATAAGAAGTAGGAAAGAGAGGAGGAGGAAGAGGAAGAAGGGAAATGATGTTAAGAAGGAGGAGGAAGTGTTGAGAGGATAAGAAGAGGAGGAAGAGGAAGTGTTGTGATGATGATAATAAAAAAAAGTATATTAGATAAGAGGAGGAGGAGGAGGATAAGAAGAAGAAGAAGGAGGAGGAGGAAGAAGTATATTAGGATGAATAAGAGGAGGAAGAGGAGGAGGAAGAAGAATTGAGAAAGAGGAGGAGGAGGAAGAGGCTACTACTACTACTTCTACTACTACTACTACTACTACCAACAACAACAACGTCCCCATTCCCAGCATCATCTCGAGTCAGCTGAGCGCCCCAAGCCTCTACCAGCCTCCCTCTCTCCCCTTCCTCCCTCTCCTCTCCTCCTACAGGCTACAGCCACTCACCCACCACCACTCACCATCACCAGTCTGCCTCACGCCCTCAGCACGTACGCACACGCTCCCCCGCCCTTCCAGCCTGGTTCACGCCCTACCCCAACAGAAGGTACCGTTTGGAGTGTCACTTAAGGAACATGCATTCTTAAACGTCTGGGGGCTCTGTTCGCCTGTTTGAAAAGGCTCTCGTGTATTGAAGTCCTTGCTGGGCTTTCCGTGGACTGTTTTGTGATGGATGTGATAGTTTTACAAGGCTTCTGACACCTTGAGCGGGGAAATCACTAAAGAAATCCTGGTTAATGTTCTCTGCGGCCTTGGGAAATAGCCGGAATGGGAGCTCGATATACGGACCATAGCCTCAGTGTGTATCTCCGTAACAGCATCCGAGGCTTTTCTTGATTCCCAGTGCGTTACGTCGTGTGTTTGGCGTTGTTACCAGGTCTTGTTGTGACATATCTCGCGCCATATACAGAAACACTCATCGTTTCAAATGTAGTTATCCCCATTGCTTATTCGTGTCACCGTATATAAGCGGCTTCCCCTATAGATTCTCAGTGCGTTACGTCGTGTGTTTGGTGTTGTTATCAAGGTCTCGTTGTGACATATCTCGCGCCATATACAGAAACACTCATCGTTACAAATGTAGTTATCCCCATTGCTTATTCGTGTCACCGTATATAAGCGGCTTCCCCTATAGATTCCCAGTGCGTTACGTCGTGTGTTTGGTGTTGTTATCAAGGTCTTGTTGTGACATATCTCGCGCCATATACAGAAACACTCATCGTTACAAATGTAGTTATCCCCATTGCTTATTCCTGCCACTGTATATAAGCGGCTTCCCCTATAGATTCCCAGTGCGTTACGTCGTGTGTTTGGTGTTGTTATCAAGGTCTCGTTGTGACATATCTCGCCCCATATACAGAAACACTCATCGTTACAAATGTAGTTATCCCCATTGCCTATTCGTGTCACCGTATATAAGCGGCTTCCCCTACAGATTCCCAGTGCGTTACGTCGTGTGTTTGGTGGTGTTATCAAGGTCTTGTTGTGACATATCTCGCGCCATATACAGAAACACTCATCGTTACAAATGTAGTTATCCCCATTGGTTATTCCTGTCACCGTATATAAGCGGCTTTCCCAATAGATTCCCAGTGCGTTACGTCGTGTGTTTGGTGTTGTTATCAAGGTCTTGTTGTGGCATATCTCGTGCCTGGTACATAAACACATGACCGTTACAGCTGTAGTAGTTACCGAAGCATATATTTATCTCAGCGTTTCCCCGTCACAGCATCCGCGCCTCTTGGTTAGCAATGCGTTACGTTGTGTAGTGTTATTACAAAGGTCTTGTTGTGACACATCCCGTGCCTGATGCAGCGACACATCACCGTTACAGCTGTTGTTTCCTCAGCATCGTCACAGCATCGTGGCTGCCCTAGATTGGCGTTGTGTGTTCAGTGTTGTTGCCGAGGCTTATAACTTCCGTGTCCATAAGAATATGGACAAATATTCAACAAGAACAGGGGCCTCCCTAGATAGGCAGTGCGTTACGTCGTGTGTCTAGGGTTATAACTTATACCCAAGGCCTTGCCCCAACACATGTAACATATAGGCTGGTATTGTCAGATGCTCCCACCCTTCATACCAACTATTTCCAAAGTCCAAAAATGAAGTTAATTGAGCTCTAATGAGTGTCCTTTTAGGTTCGCGGTACAGAAGAAGGCTCAGACTACCAACAGGGTCATAAAAGTACCCCTGGAAATGCCCTAAACTCCCACGAAAGACTAGTAAATTACGTGTTCTAATGAGTGTTCTTTTAGGTTCGCGGTACAGAAGAAGGCTCAGACTACCAACAGGGTCATAAAAGTACCCATGGAAATCCCCTAAACTCCCACGAAAGACTAGTAAATTACGTGTTCTTGGGGGCAGAAATGTTTAAAAATATGGCCCATACTGTCACGTAGACCTGTTACGGCTGTAGGTGTCAACGTTGCTGGTGCCAGGTACTAACGCGCCCGTCACACCGGCACCCTCGCCAGCTGTAGGTCACGTTCTCCAAACTCTTCTTTCGGCGACCTGTAGGTTTGCTTGAGGAGTGACCGCTTAGCCTTGTATGACCGCCACCATCATCAATAACAGGTCTTGAGGAGGAGGAGGAGGAGGAGGAGCGGAACACCTACGCGCCAACACAGGTAACCATGCAGAGTGCGTAACCTTGGCGGAACTTTGTGGTGACGTGACTGAGCGCCCGGGTTCATACCGCAGTGAAAGTTGCAAGGCGCGGGACGGGAAGAATTATTGAGACCAGATTGTGTTTTTTGTTTTGTTTTGTTTTTCTGTTTTTGTTTTACCTGTTGTGTTGTGTGTGTTACCTTTGGCGTGTTGTTGTTTTTCCTGTTTGTTCTTCATTTTCTTTTTCTGTTTCTTCTCTTTCCTCTTATTATTATTATTATTATTATTATTATTGTTATTATTATTATTATTATTATTATTATTATTATTATTATTATGTGGGTGACGTGTTTGCATTGGCCTTTTATTTCCTATCAGGATAAACAGGAGAGAGAGAGAGAGAGAGAGAGAGAGAGAGAGAGAGAGAGAGAGAGAGAGAGAGAGAGAGAGAGAGCATTACCCAGCGTGACAGGAATGCAGGATATTAATATTTCCTAGTTATATTCATGCAGTACATATCTTTACTCGTGTCACAGTGCCAAACATTTCCTCCTATAGTAAACACGAGTGCCTGGAGGTAAAGTCTAGTTAGGTCCATAACATACCGGGTTCCCATAACGACAATTTTCCGAGGCTTTCGTAGGAGTTTGGAGGCATTTTCAGAGGTAGATTTACGGCCATGGTGGTAGTTTGACCTTTTTTCTGTATCATGAGCCTCAAAACACACTCATTGGAACCCAACTGAACTTCTTTTTGGCCTTGTGAAAAAAGTTTGTGTGGGACCTGAAAACTTCCTAAACATACCGGGTTCCCATAACGACAATTTTCCGAGGCTTTCGTAGGAGTTTGGAGGCATTTTCAGAGGTAGATTTACGGCCATGGTGGTAGTCTGACCTTTCTTCTGTATCATGAGCCTCGAAACACACTCATTACAACCCGACTGAACTTCATTTTGGTCTTGTGAAAAAAGTTTGTGTGAGACCTGAAAACTTCCTAACATATCGGGTTCCCATAACGACAATTTTCCGAGGCTTTCGTAGGAGTTTGGAGGCATTTTCAGAGGTAGTTTTACGGCCATGGTGGTAGTTTGACCTTTCTTCTGTATCATGAGCCTCAAAACACACTCATTACAACCCAACTGAACTTCATTTTGGCCTTGTGAAAAAAGTTTGTGTGAGACTTGAAAACTTCCTAACATATCAGGTTCCCATAACGACAATTTTCCAAGGCTTTCGTAGGAGTTGTGGAGGTATTTCCAGAGGTAGCTTTACGGCCTTGGTGCATGGTAGCTTGTGGCCACTGGAAATATGTGTTGTACTAATCTTAAGTTTTATGAGCCTAATGGTAGTTTTACAAAGCCAACAGTCATGAGAATCCGACTAGACTAATCTCCGCTGTGACCTTTGAAAATATGTGTTGTTGTGAGTGTTGTCAAGACCTGAGAATACCAATCTTAAGTTTTATGAACCTGATGGTAGTTTTACGAAGCCCATATGAGAACCCATCTAGACTAATCTCCTCTGTGACCTTTGAAAATATATGTTGTAGACCCGAAAGCATTTGAGAACATCGACCTACTAAGTTTTTATCTATGTGGCCTCGCGTGGCAGCTGTTGCGTGGTTCATCGGGTCATCGGCTCCAGTTGCGTGTGTGTGTGTGTGTGGTGTATCGAGGCTTGTGGCTGTTGGAGTATACTTTCATTGTCCACAGCCTCACAGCGTTCATAATGTCGAGAGGGCGTTGGCAGGTGTGTGATGTGTGTGTGTGTGTGTGTGTGTGTGTGTGAGAGAGAGAGAGAGAGAGAGAGAGAGAGAGAGAGAGAGAGAGAGAGAGAGAGAGAGAGACTAAGTTTCTGTCTCTTGATAATGTTTTTTTCCTTGTGTCGTTGAATATTAAGACGCAAAAAACAACAAAAACAACAACAATAAATAAACAAAAACGTTCTTGGCGGTGATGGTGGTGGTGGTCGCAAACGTTTCATCTTTCCCCGACACCATCACTACGTTTTTCTGTCTTCATAACCTTTTTTCCTTGCCTCGTCGAAGATTAAGACGCAAAAAACAACAAAAACAACAACAATAAATAAACAAAAACGTTCTTGGTGGTGGTGGTGGTGGTCGCAAACGTTCCATCTTTCCCCGACACCATTACCACGTTTTTCTGTCTTCATAACGTTTTTTCCTTGCCTCGTCGAACATTAAGACGCAAAAAAACAACAAAAAACAACGACAATAATTAAAAAACGTTCTTGGTGATGGTGGTGGTCGCAAACGTTCCATCTTTCCCCGACACCATTACCACGTTTTTCTGCCTTCATAACGTTTTTTCCTTGCCTCGTCGAACGTTAAGACGCAAAAAACAACAAAAAACAACAACAATAATTAAAAAACGTTCTTGGTGGTGATGGTGGTGGTCGCAAACGTTCAATCTCCCACACCACAACCTCACTATATAAGCCTCCACGCGCAATCTCTTTCATAACGTTTTCTTTCCTTATCTCGAGACTTAGGATGTAAAAAAAATATAAATAAGAATGTGATATCGTCATTGCTGGAGGTGGTGGTAGTGGTGATGGTGGTGGTGGTAGTGGTGATGGTAGTGGTGGTGGTGGTAGTGGTGATGGTGATGGCAGTGGTGGTGGTTTCATTAAAGGAGGTTCAAGGGGTCTCATCTCCCTCAAAACAGCATCATATTATAAGCATCCACTCGCAGTCTCCTTCTCCTCAAACGCCTTTCTTTCTGTATCCCTATTTTTATCCTCCATTCTCAAGTGCGGTAATAAGCAACGAGGTGAGAGTCGTGGTAGTGATGGTGATGGTGGTGGTCGTAAACTTTTATTCTCCCTCAAAACAGCATCATATTATAAGCATCAACTCGCAGTCTCCTTCTCCTCAAACGCCTTTCTTTCTGTATCCCTATTTTTATCCTCCTTTCTCAAGTGTGGTAATAAGCAACGAGGTGAGAGTCGTGGTGGTGGTGGTGGTGATAGTGGTACTCGTAAACGTTTATTCTCCCTCAAAACAGCATCATATTATAAGCATCAACTCGCAGCCTCCTTCTCCTCAAACGCCTTTCTTTCTGTATCCCTATTTTTATCCTCCTTTCTCAAGTGCGGTAATAAGCAACGAGGTGAGAGTCGTGGTGGTGGTGGTGGTGGTTTCATTAAAGGAGGTTCAAGGGGTTTCATCTCCCTCAAAACAGCATCATATTATAAGCATCAACTCGCAGCCTCCTTCTCCTCAAACGCCTTTCTTTCTGTATCCCTATTTTTATCCTCCTTTCTCAAGTGTAGTAATGAATAACGAGATGAGATGGTTGTTCTTTCATCTCCCCGACGCAGCATCACTTTATCTCCCCCTCCCCTTCCCTCCCCCCCACAGCCTCTTCACAATGGTTTATGTTATATTATTTTCCTGTCTCGAGTGTGAGGTTAAAGGGAGGAAGGGAGAGCGTGGTCTTAAACAGTGGTGGTGGTGGTTGTGGTGGTTATGGTGATGGTCTCAATGGTTTATGTTATTGTTTTCTTTTCCTGTCCCGAGTGTGAGGTTAAGTTAGGTTAGGTTAGGTTAGGTTAAAGGGAGGGAGGGAGAGCGTGGCCTTAAACAGCGGAGGTGGTGGTGGTGGTGATGCTGTCAATGGCTTATGTTATTGTTTTCTTTTCCAGTCCTGAGTGTGAGGTTAAGTTAGGTTAGGTTAGGTTAGAGGAAGGAAGGAAGGGAGAGCGTGGTCTTAAACAGCGGAGGTGGTGGTGGTTGTGGTGATGGTCTCAATGGTTTATGTTTTTATTTTATTTTCCTGTCCTGAGTGTGAGGTTAAGTTAGGTTAGGTTAGGTTAAAGGAAGGAAGGAAGGGAGAGCGTGGTCTTAAACAGTGGTGGTGGTGGTTGTGGTGGTTATGGTGATGGTCTCAATGGTTTATGTTATTATTTTTTTCTGTCCTGAGTGTGAGGTTAAGTTAGGTTAGGTTAGGTTAGGTTAAAGGAAGGAAGGAAGGGAGAGCGTGGTCTTAAACAGCGGAGGTGGTGGTGGTTGTGGTGATGCTGTCAATGGCTTATGTTATTATTTTTTCCAGTCCCGAGTGTGAGGTTAAGTTAGGTTAGGTTAAAGGAAGGAAGGAAGGGAGAGCGTGGTCTTAAACAGCGGAGGTGGTGGTGGTTATGGTGATGGTCTCAATGGTTTATGTTATTATTTTTTTCTGTCCTGAGTGTGAGGTTAAGTTAGGTTAGGTTAGGTTAGGTTAAAGGAAGGAAGGAAGGGAGAGCGTGGTCTTAAACAGTGGTGGTGGTGGTTGTGGTGGTTATGGTGATGGTCTCAATGGTTTATGTTATTATTTTTTTCTGTCCTGAGTGTGAGGTTAGGTTAGGTTAGGTTAGAGGAAGGAAGGAAGGGAGAGCGTGGTCTTAAACAGCGGAGGTGGTGGTGGTGGTGATGCTGTCAATGGCTTATGTTATTGTTTTCTTTTCCAGTCCCGAGTGTGAGGTTAAGTTAGGTTAGGTTAGGTTAGGTTAGGTTAGGTTAGGTTAGGTTAAAGGGAGGGAGGGAGAGCGTGGCCTTAAACAGCGGAGGTGGTGGTGATGGTCTGAATGGTTTATGTTTTTATTTTATTTTCCTGTCCCGAGTGTGAGGTTAAGGAAGGAAGGGAGAGCGTGGCCTTAAACAGCGGAGGTGGTGGTGGTGGTGATGGTCTCAATGGTTTATGTTTTTATTTTATTTTCCTGTCCCGAGCGTGAGGTTAAAGGAAGGAAGGAAGAGCGTGGCCTTAAACAGTGGAGGTCGTTGTGGTGATGCTCTCATGGATATCATTCTGATCTCACCCTACCCATCGACAGACCTCTTGACGTAAGCATCTGTGGTCAGGCAGGCAAGCATATGAACAAATGAACGCAAGGGGTCCGCAAAAAGCCCACTGGCCTATACTTGGCAGCCCATTAAATTCCGTCTTAAGTATCGGCATAGCTAACCAGCCCTTTATCTGCGTGGAGTGTAGCCTAAGAATGAGATAGCTTATGCATCTTCACGGTAGGTAGGCAGGTAGTTTTGTCTAATCTATCGGCTTATTTTGCCAACCCTTAATCTGCTTCGAGTGTAGGATCAAGATGACGGAGATTAACTTAAGCATCAACAGGTAGGCAGGCAGTTCAGTTTTACCTCTCTGCTTAACCTAGGAATAGCCAGCATTTCGAGTGTAGGATCAGAATGACGGAGATTAACTTAAGCATCAACAGGTAGGCAGGCAGTTCAGTTTTACCTCTCTGCTTAACCTAGGAATAGCCAGCATTTCGAGTGTAGGATCAGAATGACGGAGATTAACTTAAGCATCAACAGGTAGGCAGGCAGTTCAGTTTTACCTCTCTGCTTAACCTAGGAATAGCCAGCATTTCGAGTGTAGGATCAGAATGACGGAGATCAACTTAAGCATCCATTCTGACGCAGGTATTTCCGTGTTATACTTATCGGGTCCCCTTACCACCATCTCAAGTGCGGGATAACGAGGAAGATAGAGAAGGGTCCGATAGTGGTGTTAGCGAGCCACTCAACTTGCCGCCTTACTGATATGTATTAAAAATGAAGTAACGTCAATGAGAGTGATGAGATATGCAATGGTGATGCTTGGTAGTGTTTCATCTTTCCCGGCGCTGCTACTATGAGGGTTTATAGAGAGTGGAAGATGTGAAAAATATGTATAAAGTTTGTTAAGGTTATCTTATGATCTCGAGTGGGCCAGATAAGCTTGTAGGAGAGAGAGAGAGAGAGAGAGAGAGAGAGAGAGAGAGAGAGAGAGAGAGAGAGAGAGAGAGAGAGAGAGAGAGAGAGAGAGAGAGAGAGAGAGAGAGAGAGAGAGAGAGAGAGAGAGAGAGAGAGAGTAATTTTTTTTGTGTGTGTGGTGACGCCCTTTTGACTGTGTGTGTGTGTGTGTGTGTGTGTGTGTGTGTGTGTGTGTGACCTTATTCATTCGTTATTTCCTACTCGCATTTTTTTTACTCATATTAGGATTACGTCAAACTCGTATTATTATTATTATTATTATTATTATTATTATTATTATTATTATTATTATTATTATTATTATTATTATTATCACATCGTTATTTTCTTCGTATAATAATTTCATAAACTATTTGCGGACACTATTTTTTTTTTTTGTCTATTTAGAAAGTCATTGTTTTATTCGAGTGTGTGTGTGTGTGTGTGTGTGTGTGTGTGTGTGTGTGTGTGTGTGTGTGTGTGTGTGTGTGTGTGTGTTCTTCTCTATTCACATAATTAGTTTCATTGATTTATTTTTATTTTTTATTTCATTTTTATTTTATTTTCGTCGTATAATTTTTCTTTAACTTTTACACACGATTTTTTTTTTTCATTGGATAAAGCATTCTATTCATCCATTGTACACTCTCTCTCTCTCTCTCTCTCTCTCTCTCTCTCTCTCTCTCTCTCTCTTCACCTTTTTATTTATATTTATTTTTATCGTTATTATTTTCATCGTATATTACTTTTAAAACATCTTGCAAACACTTATTGTATTCCACTTTGCAAAACATTCATCTATTGTTCCCCCCCGTGTGTGTGTGTGTGTGTGTGTGTGTGTGTGTGTGTGTGTGTGTGTGTTGCCACGTCGCTCCCGTCTGTAGTTCCGTTAGTTCATTCTGACGCGCGCCACGGAGACAGCCACCCATCAAGACCTCCTGACCAGCACCACGTAACACCCGGACTCAATGCCCCGAGTGTTGCGTCCCTTCCTATAGCGCTAACGGGCCCGAAGGAGAGGTCAGTGAGAGTGTGTTCCAAGAGCCAAATAGTCATCTTAACCTACTGACCAACACAACACAACACACAGACTCAATTCCCCTAGTGTTGCGTCCCTTCCTATATCTGTGGTGCCCCGCGAGCCGCGACACCACTCGTGTCATCATCATCTTCTCCGGCAATATTTTCCGATGACAACAGCGGTATCGACCGCTAAAACACAACACGGACTCCAACACATGATTGTCCCCACACGCACTGTTCATTTACCAACCTATACACAATTGCAATTGCCCATTAACGCACCCGCTTATCTCTCTAAGCCAAAACACAATCAACCGGGGCCAAAACACGATCAACCGCGGAACAAAATGTTATGAAAACAAAGCTGCGTCACCGCGTGACAGCTACACTAAGGATTAAAATCGACCTTATTACACATGTCGGTTAGGTAGATTATTGTATGAGCTTGGTGTGAGTTTGATGTATGACTCACACGCCTGACGTATTACCCTCGTGATGTCTGTATGTATGTCATGCCTATATAAGAAGCATTTATTCAGGCTAGGGATCAGATCAACCAGCACTCTGTTCGTTGCTGTACATTCAGTTGTCCTTCCCTAGACAACATGGGTAGAACATTCATCTTTGCTACTGTGAGTATGGAGTAATGTGGTACCATAGAGGAAAGCGTATCTAACATATCTATTGTGTTCTATTATCTTAGTTTTACTTAGGATTATATTTCTATGATACTTTATTGTGCGAGTTTTTACTCAATATTATACCAGTGCTAACGTCAGTAACCAATGGTGAAAGAAAACCTGAAGACTCATTGAGTCTCGTAAGCCAGTCGCTGGTTTAAACAATATTTTTACCCTTTGTAATATTAAGTAGTATTAAGGTAGAATAAAATACATATAAGAAAGGCGACACCGTTTCATCACCCCATTTACGAACTCCTTTAAATACTCCTAAAGTACCAGAATTTTAAGTCAAGTGTCACTAATGCAAACAGTGTGTCGTCTACCTTGTGTGCCCGGATTACGGGTTACAACATATCGCTAACCGGCAAAAAGGAAGGTCAGTAAGAGAGTGTTGAATGAGCTAAGTTAGACACCGTAAGCTTTTGACCAACACCACGCAACACACTAACTCTATTCTACTAGTGTTGCGTCCCTTCCTATAGCGCTAACGGGGCCAAAGGAGAGGTCAGTAATAGTGTTTCCAAGGCGCTATGCCACTAGTGTTGCGTTCCTTCCTATAGCGCTAACCGGCCGAAAGGAGAGGTCAGTAAGAGGGTGTTGAAAGAGCTAAGTTAGACACCGTAACCTCCTGACCAACACAACATAACACACTAACTCTGTTCCCTTAGTGTTGCGTCCCTTCCTATATCGCTAACCGGCAAAAAGGAAGGTCAGTAAGAGGGTGTTGAATGAGCTAAGTTAGTCATCGTAACCTACTGACCAACACAACACAACACACTAACTCTATTCCACTAGTGTTGCGTCCCTTGCTATCAGTGTTACCATATACCAGACGTTACTATATACCAGTCCAGTGTGTGTCTAAAGGAATGGTTAGTAAGGGGATGTTCAGAGGGTCAAGTTGGTCACTCAAACCTGCTTGCCAACACCTTCGACCTCTTTCACTTCGTCTTCCTCCTCCTCCTCCTTCTCCTCGTTCTCATCCCTTCCCATAGCGTTAATCTGCCCAGGGAGTCTCGTAAGGAAAGGTTAGTAAGGGGATGTTCAGAGGGTCAAGTTAGTCACCCAAACCTACTTTCCAACACCCTCGACCTCCTCCTTCTCCTCCTCCTCCTTCTCCTCGTTCTCATCCCTTCCCATAGCGTTAATCTGCCCAGGGAGTCTCGTAAGGAAAGGTTAGTAAGGGGATGTTCATTGGCCACCCCCGCCCTCCTCCTCCTCGTTCTCATCCCTTCCCGTAGCGTTAGTCAGCGCAGCGAGTCTTAAGGAAAGGTCAGTGCGGGGGACGTCGAGTGGGGGGGATTATTATGTCCAGGAAATGAACTCTGGAAACTCCCACGTCATACCAGGAAAGTTTTTTGAAAAGTTCGCCTTGTGTGTGGAGGAGGAAGTCAACTGCGTGAATAGGAATATATATTTAGAGTTAAGTAGTTTGTTGTGAAGGCTTGCTGGTGTATAGTGACTCAGAGGACGATTTCGTGAAGCTATCCAGTTAAAGTTAGATTAGTTTGTTGTTTTGTGTATCGATAGTATAAATAGTGATCCAGGTGTGGTTATTGAGTTCTTAGTATGTTGTTAATTAAGTGTTATGGATAGGGACTCAAAGAAGGACTGCGTGAAGGTTTATCTAGTGTTTTGTTAGTGAAATAATTGTGAGGTCTTTCTTGTGGATAGGAAGTCAAGTGCGTGAATATAGGAAACGTAATCTAGAGTTTGTTGTTTGTTGTGAAGGCTTGCTGGTGTATAGAGACTCAGAGGACGATTTCGTGAAGTTATCCAGGTAAGTTTAGAATAGTTTGTTGTTTTGTGTATCGACAATATAAATAGTGATCCCTCCTGGTTATTCCTTCTTAGTATGTTGGTAAGTTCTATGGATAGGGACTCAGGTCTTTCTTGGGATCGTCCGCGGCGGAAATTTAATCTAGAGTATGTTGTTTGTTGTGAAGTATTGCTGGGGTATAGTGACTCAGAGGACGATTTCGTGAAGTTATCCAGTTAAATTTAGAATAGTTTGTTGTTTTGAGTATCGACAATATAAATAGTGATCCCTCCCTCCCTCTCTTCCTTCCTTCTGTGCATAGACGGTAAGTTCTGTGGCCAGCAAGGTCTGTGTTGGCGGCGGTGCAGAGTCATGGTTCTCCGGGTTTGCCACGCACCACCCGCTGCTCATAAAAAAATAGGAAATACACGACACTCGCGCAAACTCACCACACCAAAGTCACCTTCAAGCTTCCGCCCGCTCTTCCAGTCCTCATCTTTTGCCTCCCCTGGGTATCAACAGGTCTTTTTTTCCTTTTTTTTTGCCATGAACGTGAGAAAAAACTCATGAGGACCCGATTAATTCCCTTTTCGGCCTTTGATAATAGTTTACGGAGGCGGTGGTTTGAGTGGTCGGTGTACGGGCGCGGCGTCTACGGAGGACATAGGTTCGCGTCCCGTCATGCCGGCAGATTTTCAGTCATCGCCTCGTGTCCTCAGAGTACCTATATATCACCTATCAACCCGGACTCTAGTTTTAGCAAGATGATTCCTCGCGGAGAATGAATGATATATACACGGTGCGCCAGGAGAAGCGGGAGACGCGTGGCGCATATCCGGAATCACGCACCGCGGCACCCCAATGGCGTCTTATAGCAACCCTCCAGAAGGCTTTGTGGGAATGCAGGATGACCTAGTTAAGGATAAAAAAATGTGTGTATATGACTTTCCACCCTTGTTGTCAGTGGAATGTCTTCTCGTCCACCGCAAGCATGCCAGAATTCATTGTCTGAGGGACTGGGGGATTCGATTTTTAACCCGGTGGTAGCAGCGGGGATCATGTTTCTTAATGGTCCCTCTAAGCGAGAAAAAAAGGAGAAAAGAATCATCACTCACACAAACCATTTCATAATCTATATCGAAGCATTTGTGATCAGTTTATGTATCATCTATTTTGGGGGGTTTATATCATGGCACAAATTTGGCCCGTCGCTGCTACATGGTAAAGCCACAAATTTGGCCCGTCGCTGCTACACGGTAAAGCCACAAATTTGGCCCCTCGCTGCTACACGGTAAAGCCACAAATTTGGCCCCTCGCTGCTACACGGTAAAGCCACAAATTTGGCCCGTCGCTGCTACACGGTAAAGCCACAAATTTGGCCCGTCGCTGCTTCACGGTAAAGCCACGAATTTGGCCCGTCGCTGCTACACGGTAAAGCCACGAATTTGGCCCGTCGCTGCTACACGGTAAAGCCACAAATTTGGCCAGTCGCTGCTACACGGTAAAGCCACAAATTTGGCCCATCGCTGCTACACGGTAAAGAAGCAAATTTGGCCCATCGCTGCTACACGGTAAAGCCACAAATTTGGCCCGTCGCTGCTACACGGTAAAACCACAAATTTGGCCCGTCGCTGCTACACGGTAAAGCCACAAATTTGGCCCGTCGCTGCTACACGGTAAACCACAAATTTGGCCCGTCGCTGCTACACGGTAAAGCCACAAATTTGGCCCGTCTGCTACACGGTAAACTGCTACACGGTAAAGCCAATTTGGCCCATCGCTGCTACACGGTAAAGCCACAAATTTGGCCCGTCGCTGCTACACGGTAAAACGGTAAAGCCACAAATTTGGACGGTAAAGCCACAAATTTGGACGGTAAAGCCACAAATTTGGCCCCTCGCTGCTACACGGTAAAGCCACAAATTTGGCCCGTCGCTGCTACACGGTAAAACCACAAATTTGGCCCGTCGCTGCTACACGGTAAAGCCACAAATTTGGCCGTCGCTGCTACACGGTAAAGCCACAAATTTGGCCCGTCGCTGCTACACGGTAAAGCCACAAATTTGGCCCGTCGCTGCTACACGGTAAAGCCACAAATTTGGCCCATCGCTGCTACACGGTAAACCATCGCTGCTACACGGTAAAGCCACAAATTTGGCCCGTACGGTAAAAAATTTGGCCCATCGCTGCTACACGGTAAAGCCACAAATTTGGCCCGTCGCTGCTACACGGTAAAGCCACAAATTTGGCCCGTCGCTGCTACACGGTAAAAACAAATTTGGCCCGTCGTTGCTACACGGTAAAGCCACAAATTTGGCCCGTCGCTGCTACACGGTAAAGCCACAAATTTGGCCCGTCGCTGCTACACGGTAAAGCCACAAATTTGGCCCATCGCTGCTACACGGTAAAGCCACAAATTTGGCCAGTCGCTGCTACACGGTAAAGCCACAAATTTGGCCCGTCGCTGCTACACGGTAAAGCCACAAATTTGGCCCGTCGCTGCTACACGGTAAAGCCACAAATTTGGCCTGTCGCTGCTACCGGGTTAAGGAATTGGAGCTGCTGTTCCATTCTCCGCGCGGGGCTTTTATCATGCCTGCGCTGTGCATTACCTTAGCGTGGGGGGCTTCGTGGTGCAGTGGTTAGCACACTAGGCTCACAACCGAGAGAGCCCGGGTTCGATTCCCGGGCGGAGTGGAAAAATTTGTGCGGCTTTTCCGATACCCTACGCCCCTGTCCACCCAGTAGTGCATGGGTACCAGGTATTGATCGGGGGTTGTGTCCCCTTCTCCTTCTGTCTCTCTCCGGCATATGACCCCAGATGTTGCGCCGGCTAAACGAAACTTTCCTTTACCTTTAGCATGCCTGGCTGTTTATTACCCCACTCCCTGCACGCTTGGAAACAGCTGTTGTGTAGGCTGCGACAGTTGCTTCCAGTCTTGCCGGAGGTGGCTGTCGCGCTCCCTGGCTCGAGGTTTTGTCTGCCGTGCAAGGGGTACCAACAGCTGGCATTTGTGTTCCGCTTATAAATTCGTATCAATTGTTTACTTATGTTAGGCCTAGATTTTTTTTGTTTACTGTTTATAAGTTGGTATTATCACTCGTGTGTACTTAGAGTGGTCTTGTCTACCTCTTTGTTTCCTGTTTATAAGTTCGTATGACCATTTGTGTGTACTTACATTGGTCTTGTCTACCTCTTTGTTTCCTGTTTATAAGTTCGTATGACCACTCGTGTGTACTTACATTGGTCTTGTCTACCTCTTTGTTTCCTGTTTATAAGTTCGTATGACCATTTGTGTGTACTTACAGTGGTCTTGTCTACCTCTTTGTTTCCTGTTTATAAGTTCGTATGACCATTTGTGTGTACTTACATTGGTCTTGTCTACCTCTTTGTTTCCTGTTTATAAGTTCGTATGACCATTTGTGTGTACTTACAGTGGTCTTGTCTACCTCTTTGTTTCCTGTTTATAAGTTAGTATGACCACTTGTGTGTACTTACATTGGTCTTGTCTTCCTCTTTGTTTCCTGTTTATAAGTTAGTATGACCACTTGTGTGTACTTACATTGGTCTTGTCTACCTCTTTGTTTCCTGTTTATAAGTTCGTATTACCACAATTTATCATATTTATGTATTTTTTTATATCATTTATTTATTTTATTTTCCTTCAGTAATTTCCTTGCACCTATTTTAAGGAGCATTCTTTTCCTTTATTAAATTCGTAAAACTATAAGTGTCTGTCATGTCACTCAGCTGTACACTTATCTAACTTAAGAGGCGAAATACCAGGAACAGTTTTAGTAACGATATTTAAAACACTTATTTTTTTCCGTGTACAATTTCTTAACGCGTGTGCCCAAAAAAAGTAAGAAAAATGAGAGAAAAATATTAAAACAAGGTTGAACTTTTTTTTTTTTTTAGCAAGTCGTAATTGTTCCTCCTACTCGTGCGTTGGGAGCAAGTTTTTGTGTGTTTGTGTGTGTGTGTGTGTGTTTGTGTGTGTGTGTGTGTGTGTGTGTGTGTGTGTGTGTGTGTCTGAGTCTGTGTGTGTGTGTGTGTTGGTGTAATCTCTCTCTCTCTCTCTCTCTCTCTCTCTCTCTCTCTCTCTCTCTCTCTCTCTCTCTCTCTCTCTCTCTCTCTTCGTTATTTTCTTTCTTTACCTCATCAGTTTATTTTCTCATCTCTTTTTTTTTCTATTTCATCTTTATCTTTCTTTTCCTTTTTCTTCCTCTTTCATTCCTTTGCTTAAATTAGTCTTGCATTATCCCCTTGTTCTTAATGTGCGTGTGTGTGTGTGTGTGTGTGTGTGTGTGTGCGTGTGTGTGTGCGCGCGTAACCTTGGGACTTGCTTGCATACGTGTCAAGTGAACGAGACAACTCTGCACCGTCATGGGGTGGAGGAGGAGGAAGAGGAGGAGGAGGAGGAGGAGGAGGAGGAGGAAGTCTTTGATGACTAGCTTTTGAGGTGAAGGGAAGTGGCGATCGGTGGAGGGAGTTTATGTGGAAGGAGGGAGGAGGAGGAGGAGGAGGGTGGGAGAGAGAGAAAGAGGGCGGCTGTGATAACTAACTTCTGAGGTGGAGGGAAGTGGCGATCGCTGGAGGGAATGTGGAGTTTATGTGGAGGGAGGAAGTGTGGAGCATGTTCAGTATATGTTGTATAGTGGAGGAAGAATGGACTGTCTGAAGTGGAGGGAAAGGTGGAGTGTTAAGGGTAGTGGAGTTGGTGTGTGGAGTGGAAGGAGAGGTGGAGTTTTTAGAGAAGTGGAGTGAGTGAGGGAGGGGAGGTGGAGTTTGTGGAATGGAAGGGAGGGGAGTGGGAGGAAGGGTGGAGAAGTAAAGAGTAACATGTGGAGTGGAAGGGAGTGGAGTGGAAGAAATTGGGATTATGTGGAGGGAGGGAGGAAGGGAGATGGAGTTTGTGGAGGGGAAGGAAGGGTGGAGAATGCATAGAGGAGAAGCTGAGGAAGGGCGTAACATGTGGAGTGGAAGGGAGTGGAGTGGACGAAATGTGGAGTATGTGGAGGGAGTTCGTGTGACAGCCATATTTGCCCGCCACTCCCTTGATCTAGTCTCCACTTATCTATGTGGAAAGTGGAGTGGGAGAAGGGTGGAGTATGTGGAGGGTGGAGGTAGGGAAGTTTGCGTATGTGGAGTTTGTATAGTGCAGGGGGGATGGAGTTTGTGGAGTGGGAGGGAAGGGGAGGAAGGATATCGTGTATGTGGAGTTGAGAATGTGGAGTGTGTGTATTGGAGTGGAGTGGAAGGAGGAGGAGGAGGAGGAGGTGGATTATGTCTGATTAAGTGGATGAAAGAATGGACTGCTTGAAGTGGAAGAAGGATGGAGCTTATAGCGTAGTGGAGGGAGGGAAGATGGAGATTGTGGAGTGGAGAATGTGGAGTGTGTGTATTTTGGGGTGGAAGGGAAGGAGGAGGAGGTGGATTATGTCTGATTAAGTGGATGAAAGAATGGACTGCTTGAAGTGGAAGAAGAGGAGTTTATAGAGTAGTGGAGGGAGGGAAGATGGAGATTGTGGAGTGGAAGTGTATAGTGGATGGTGGAGTTTAAGTGTAGTGGAGTATGGGGTCTGTGGAGTGATGTGGAAGGAAGGGAGGCAGGGTGAAATGTGGAGGGTAGTGGAGTGACTGAGTGAGGGAGATAGAGGGTGGAGTTTGTATGTAGTGGAGTATGCGGTGTGTGGAGTGAAGTGGAAGGGAGGCAGGGTGGAGCGCGTGGTGACGGTCTCTGGATGTGGAAGTGGAAGGGAAACTGGAGTCGCTCTCTATTTCCGCTTTTCGTTACCTAAAATGGCCCACCACCCCCCTAAATACCCCCCACCCCCCATCCATTCCCCCCCCCCCCCAGTATAGCCACGAGACCCCTTTATCCCATTCATAAAGTCCTCTAAGTACTATTTTTAGAGGCCCCTTATAGCGTTATAGCATAGCGTTTCGTACCCTCCATGAGTGAATTTGACCATGTTTTTTATTATTTTTATTTTTTATTTTTTATTTTTACGCCATGGCCTATTGCTCCGGTAGGCTTCTTCCCGGTGGATCCTGATGGTCAGTCCAAGGTTTCTTCCCGGTGGGGCCTGATGGTCGGCCCAGCCCGCTCTGGCGCAGGCGAGTGTTTATAGTGGCGCCATCTTGCATTGGCTCATGCTGCCCTCCCGGAGCTCATCTTTGATCCTAGAATCTAGAGTCCGGGTTGATAGGTGGTCTTCTGGACAGCATGTGGATAGTTTTAAGCCACTCGGCGGCGGCTGAAAAATCCCAGCTTGGTGGCACCGGGCGGGGATTGAACTCGCGTCCTCCTGAACGCGGGGCCGTCTCGCTATCCGTTCAGCCACCGCCTTACCTCACCTTACCTCACCTTACCTTACCTTACCTTACCTCACCTCACCTCACCTTATCTTACCTTACCTTACCTTACTTTGCCTTACCTTACCTTACCTCACCTTACCTTACTTTGCCTTACCTTACCTTACCTTACCTTACCTTACCTTACCTTACCTTACCTTACCTTGCCTAACACCATCTCATTCACCTTCTTCGAGCTGCAAACTAACACAAGAATTAAAAGAAAAAAGTTTGTGTTTAAAATTGAACTACTCGAGTGACACAAATGAAAGTGTTACAAGTCTCTAAGCAACTTCACACACCTAAACTTAAAAAAAAAAAAGTTTAAAAAAGAAAATAAGTCAAGGCGAGTGTTGAAAGCTTGTGAATCATCTGAGTGGGCTACGCAGTGACAGGACGTGACCATGAACAGGCGAAGGAAGGAGAGAAAACATATGTCTGTGCACGCGTTGAAAGTTTGTGATCCACTCGAGTACATAGTGACAGATCTTGTTTATGAGTCTCCCAGCATCTTCAACGTGTTAGAGGAATATGGAAACTAGAAAAAAGAAAGTAAAAACGAAATATTAGTTACGGCAAATGTTGAAAGCTTGTGAACCATGCGAGTAGCTACCTAGTGACAGAGATCTTGTTAATGAGTCTTCCAGCATCTTCAACTTCTCAGAGGAATGTGGAAACTAGAGAAAAGAAAGTAAAAACGAAATATTAGTTACGGCAAATGTTGAAAGCTTGTGAACCTTCCGAGTAGCTACATAGTGACAGAGATCTTGTTAATGAGTCTCCCAGCATCTTCAACGTGTTAGAGGAATATGGAAACTAGAAAAAAGAAAGTAAAAACGAAATATTAGTTACGGCAAATGTTGAAAGCTTGTAAACCATGCGAGTAGCTACATAGTGACAGAGATCTTGTTTATGAGTCTCCCAGCATCTTCAACTTGTTAGAGGAATATGAAAAGTGGAAAAAAAATAAAGACAAAACGAAATATTAGTTACGGCAAATGTTGAAAGCTTGTGAACCTTCCGAGTAGCTACATAGTGACAGAGATCTTGTTTATGAGTCTCCCAGCATCTTCAACTTGTTAGAGGAATGTGAAAAGTGGAAAAAATAAAGAAAAAACGAAATATTAGTTACGGCAAATGTTGAAAGTTATTGAACCATCCGATTACGTAGTGACACAGACGTTATTAAAAGTCTTCCAGCATCTTTACACTTATTAAATGAACGTAAAAACTGAACTAGAGGATTATAAAAGGAAAAGATAAAATAGATGTGTTGAAACAGCTTGTGAATTAACCGATTACATACTGACACAGACGTTATTAAAAGTCTTCCAGCATTTTTTCACTTATTAAATGAACGTAAAAACTGAACTAGAGGATTATAAAAGGAAAAGATTAGATAAAATAGATGTGTTGAAACAGCTTGTGAATTAACCGATTACATATTGACACAGACGTTGTTTAAAAGTCTTCCAGGATCTTTACACTTATTAAATGTACGTAAAAACTGAACTAGAGGATTATAAAAGGAAAAGATTAGATAAAATAGATGTGTTGAAACAGCTTGTGAATTAACCGATTACATAATGACACAGACGTTGTTGAAAGTGTTCCAGCATATTTACACTTATTAAATGTACGAGAAAACTGAACTAGAGGATTATAAAAGGAAAAGATAAAATAGATGTGTTGAAACAGCTTGTGAATTAACCGATTACTTAATGACACAGACGTTATTAAAAGTCTTCCAGCATCTTTACACTTATTAAATGTACGTAAAAAATTAACTAGGGGATTATAAAAGGAAAAGATAAAATAGATTTGTTGAAACAGCTTGTGAATTAACCGATTACGTACTGACACAGATGTTATTAATAGTCTTCCAGTATCTTTACACTTATTAAATGAACGTAAAAACTGAACTAGAAAATCATAAAAGAAAGAGATTAGATAAAATAGATGTGTTGAAACAGCTTGTGAATTAACCGATTACGTAATTACACAGACGTTATTAAAATTCTTCCAGCATCTTTGCACTTATTAAATGAACGAGAAAACTAAACTAGAAAATCATAAAAGAAAGAGATAAGATAAAATAGATGTGTTGAAACAGCTTGTGAATTAACCGATTACATACTGACACAGACGTAAAAAGTGCTCAGACATCTTCACACACTTAAAAAATAACGTTAAAACTAGAAGAAAAAATAATAAAAACAAAACTGTATAAGGAAGAAAAAATAAGATAGGGCTTTGAGGGTGTGTTGTTTATCGGCCCAGGCTCCAAACACCTCCAGCCCCCAGCGTGTTTTTCTGGAGCGGCTTCCAAACACCACCACCTGGCGCGCGTGTGTTTGAGGTTGGAACCCGCCGACCCGGAGCCTAGCACGCCTGCCCTTGCCTTACCTTACCTTGCCTTATCCTACCTTATCTTACCTTACCTTACCTATACATGTCCTTACCTTACCTTACCTTACCTTATCCTACCTTACCTTGTTTTGCCTTACCTTACCTTACCTTACCTATCTTTACCTTACCTTGTTTTACCTTACCTTACCTTGTTTTGCCTTACCTTACCTTACCTTACCTATCTTTACCTTACCTTGTTTTACCTTACCTTACCTATCTTTACCTTACCTTGTTTTACCTTACCTTACCTTACCTTACCTTACCTATCTTTACCTTACCTTGTTTTACCTTACCTTACCTTACCTTACCTATCTTTACCTTACCTTACCTTACCTTACCTATCTTTACCTTACCTTATCTTACCTTACCTTTACCTTACCTATCTTTACCTTACCTTACCTTACCTATCTTTACCTTACCTTACCTTACCTTACCTATCTTTACCTTACCTTGTTTTACCTTACCTTACCTTACCTTACCTATCTTTACCTTACCTCTCTTTACCTTACCTATCTTTACCTTACCTTACCTTACCTATCTTTACCTTACCTTACCTTACCTTACCTATCTTTACCTTACCTTGTTTTACCTTACCTTACCTTACCTTACCTATCTTTACCTTACCTTACCTTACCTTTCCTATCTTTACCTTACCTATCTTTACCTCACCTATCTTTACCTTACCTTACCTTACCTTACCTTACCTATCTTTACCTTACCTTGTTTTACCTTACCTTGTTTTACCTTACCTTACCTTACCTTACCTTACCTTACCTTACCTTACCTTACCTTACCTACTCTTCACCCTACATCACCTCATCACACCAACTTACCTTACCTTACCTACCCACTTTGCCTCTCCGTCCCACACCTTACCTTACCTTACCTTACCTAACCTTCCCTTCCCTTCCCTTCCCTTCCCTTACCAATCCATTTTACCTTACCGTGTACCTTACTTTGCCTTGCCTTATCCTACCTTACCTTGTTTTACCTTACCTTACTTTACCTTACTTTGCCTAAGCCCTTCTTATTTTCATTCCCTTCCCCTCCCTTAACTTCCCTTCCCTACCCATCCCTTCCATTCAATTCCTTCCCTTCCCTTCCCTTCCTTCCCTTTCCCTTCCCTTCCCTTCCCTTCCCTTCCCTTCCCTTCCCTACCCTTCCCTTCCATTCAATTCCTTCTCCTTCCCTTCCCTTCCCTCCCCTTCCCTCCCCTCCCTTCCCCTCACCTTACCTTACCTTACCTTACCTAACATAATCGCATTCACCTTCATTGAGCGGCAAACTAACACAAAAACTCGAAAAAGAACTGTCTACTTATCCAAGCGAGCCGATGTAGCGCAGACACTGGTAAGAGTATATATATTTTTTTTCTCAAACCGAGTCATCCGCCACTGGAACAAGCTCCCCTCAGAAGTAGTAAGTGCGGATGAACATAAGAACATAAGAACATAGGGAGACTGCAAGAGGTCATCACCGTCTTTAAATATTCGAATCGACCGTCATTTCGTTGCTGTCGTTATATTATTATTATTATTATTATTATTATTATTATTATTATTATTATTATTATTATTGTTGTTGTTGTTATTTGAACCTATAGACGAATATATATCATTCTCATATCACTTCATCCTCCTTATCTTCTTCCCTACCTCCTCCTCCTCCTCCTCCTCCTCTTCTTCTTCGTCTTCTTCTTCTCCTCCTCCTCCTCGCTTCCTTCTCCTCATAATATCCTTCTGTTTGTCCTTAGCGGTTCAAACTCCTTCAGCCATTCTCTTTCCCTTCCTCCTCCTCCTCCTCCTCCTCCTCTTCTTCTTCTTCTTCTTCTTCTTCTTCTTCTTCTTCTTCTTCTTCTTCCTCCTCCTCGCTTCCTTCTCCTCATAATATCCTTCTGTTTGTCCTTAGCGGTTCAAACTCCTTCAGCCATTCTCTTTCCCTTCCTCCTCCTCCTCCTCCTCCTCTGTCTTCCAGTGTAATCCTTCTTTGTGTTTGTCCTTAGCTTCCCTCCCTCTCTCCCTCCTTCCCTCCCTCTCTCCCTCCCTCCCTCCTACCCTCCCTCTCTCCCTCCTTCCCTCCCTCTCTCCCTCCTTCCCTCCCTCCCTCTCTCCCTCCTTCTTTCCCTCCCTTCCTATTTTATTTGTTGATCCTTCCCTCCTTCCTTCCTTCCCTTCTTCCTTCCATCCTTCCTTCCTTCCTTCCTTCCTTCCTTCCCTTCTTCCTTCTGCAAGCGATGCAGGAGGAAAAGGATCTTGGAGTCACTATCAGCAGTGACCTGAAACACGCGAATCACTGTAAAAAAGCATACAACAAGGCCAACATTATGCTCGGGTTCATAGCGAGGAACTTCGAGTGTAAAACACCAGACGTGATGCTATCCTTGTATAATTCCATGGTAAGACCGCACCTCGAGTATGCAGTGCAGTTCTGGTCTCCCAATTACAGAAAGGACATTGCTTTACTGGAAAGGATTCAACGACGCGCCACAAAGATGATTCCAACCTTAAGGGCTCAACCGTACGAGGAACGACTCAAGCGACTCAATCTCTTTACATTGGAGAAAAGACGCCTACGAGGGGATATGATTCAAGTCTTCAAGTATCTAAAAAAGTTCAATAACGTCGATTACTCCAAATTCTTTGAACTGCAAACCAACTCAAGAACTAGAAATAACGGTTTACCCATTCAGTCGAGTCGATGTAACACAGACATTGGAAGGAGTTTCTTTTCAAACCGAGTCATCCGCCACTGGAACAATCTTCCCTCAGAAGTAGTAAATGCGAATACCATCAACTCCTTCAAATATAGAATCGACCGTCATTTCGCTGAGTCAGGAGTAAACTGAATAACGAGGGGCTTCCATCTGCTCCTCAATATCGAGGTGCTTTCATCTGCTCACCAAGCCCCAAGTGGCGGTCGAGCAGATTAAATCACCCAAGCGGGCGACCTCGTAATGAGCCAATAGGCTTTCTGTTGCCTGCATTTCCATGTTTCCATGTTTCCATGTTTCCTTCTCTTCTTCCTTCCTTCCTTCCTATCGTATGTGGTGATCCTTTCCTTTCCTTCCTTCCTTCCTTGCTTTCTCTTCATCATCCACTTGTCTCGTTTTTTTTCTCTCTCTCTCTCTCTCTCTCTCTCTCTCTCTCTCTCTCTCTCTCTCTCTCTCTCTCTCTCTCTCCATGTTCTCCTTTCGCCTCGCAAACACACACACACACACACACACACACGTTACTACAACCACCACCACCATTACTACTACTACTACTACTACTACTACTACTACTACTACTACTACTACTACCACTACTACTACTACTACTACTACTACTACTACTGTATTGGTTTTCCCTTGAATTAAACTTTCTCGTTTGGTCACGTAGGCAAAAAAAAAAAAAAATATCTAGGAAAATTCCCGCAGAGAGAGAGAGAGAGAGAGAGAGAGACCTTGGTATTCCCGTCAACCTCAGTCCTCCTCCTCCTCCTCCCCCTCTTCCTACCACTCCCCCTCCTCCTCCTTGGTGTGTTTTAGCAGCAACCGCACCTCCTCCTCCTCCTCCTCCTCCTCCTCCTCCTCTTATTTTCTTCTTGTTTCTCTTGTTCTTGTTCTATTCGATTCTTATTTCTTTTCTTCCTCTTTGTCGTCTTCCTCCTCCTCCTCTTCCTCCTCTTCTGTTTATGGTGTCTTCTTCTTCTTCTTCGATGTCTTAGGTATTTCCTCATTACAAATACCTCTTCCTCCTCTTCCTCCTCCTCCTCCTCATATTCATCATCATCATTAGGAGAGAGAGAGAGAGAGAGAGAGAGAGAGAGAGAGAGAGAGAGTATAACAAAGAACTAACATGGCGAACGACTTTCTAACGCTGTCATTGAACGCATGATGTCAACGGCCCGATCTCTCTCTCTCTCTCTCTCTCTCTCTCTCTCTCTCTCTCTCTCTCTCTCTCTCTCTCTCATTTTCCTCCTTTTCCTCTTTCCTTAGCTCATTTTCCGCCTACTCTTCCTCCTCCTCCTCCTTCTCTCCTCTTCCTCCTTCGCTGCCTCCTTCAGTCCTTATAAGCTGCTTCCTTCCAGCTAATGAGTCTCTCTCTCTCTCTCTCTCTCTCTCTCTCTCTCTCTCTCTCTCTCTCTCTCTCTCTCTCTCTCTCTCTCTCTCTCTCTCTCTCTCTCTCTCTCTCTCTCTCTCTCTCAATCATCATCATCATCACCACCACCACCAGAGTTGCCACCTTGAGCTCAGAAAAAAAAGGAACTCAACAGCGAATTCGTATTTTAAAATCTCTCTCGCCTGCCCTGACCGAGAGCCGCTGCCCGCTGCTGGTGGAGGCAGGAGGAAGGGGGGAGGGACGTGCTGGGCCCACACATAGCCGACTTGACGTCCCGATCAGTGAAAACGGGTTAAAACGTGTGTCATCGCGGCCATGGTCGGTTAAAATTTTCTAGGTCGGGACCGAACGGTACTCTAAAGCCCCGTTCACACTGTGCCGTCTCTGGCCACGACAAGGTTGGGCCACGACTACCCACGACTCTAGGGTACACGAGGTCTTGGGTGTTGATGTGAAAGGGTCGGGCATATCTTGAAAGAGGTCTTGAGACTGTTGCCGAATGCTGCGCCGACGTCGTGACTGGAGTCGTGAGGGTTAGCACGACATGCTGGCAACTACCAACGCCCCCCAAAAACCATCCCCCTCCCCCCCCCTTCTTGGAGCGTGGGAACCAACTTGACAAATGGAAAAGTCGCTGGGTTGTCGTGGCCCAGAGTCGGCACAGTGTGAACGGTACGCTAATAGCATCTTCCATTTAGCGTAACCCGTTTCTGGGTCGCGATCTGTAGAGTCCCTCATAGAGTCCCGACAACCTAAGATTTGGACGCCATTATTGGCCCTGTGTTTTCGCCGCGCTTTTCAGTCCGGCAAATCTTAAGTGGCGGCTCTGACGTAGACAGCCCGCTAGACACTGGTGCTATGTCTCCAACTGACCTCGCGTACCGTGCCTCTCACACCTTTCTCTCTCTCCCCGTGTCTCTCTTTCTCTCTCACTCTAGTATAAAAACAAATATGGTTTTTATGATTGGTTCTCTATCTGTGAGGCTATAAATCGGCTGTGTGGACCCAGCCTAACGTCGCGTACTGTACTCGTATTTTATGGCGACCCGCGACAAACACACAATTTTACGGACTGGTCTTGTGATTCACCGAAAAATGCGTTCACTGCAATTTTGGAATACTGAATTTTATCCGCTTGGCCACTCAGACAGGTAAGTTCAGAACAAGTATCGTTCCGTATTGGTTCAAAACGTAACGCTTTCATATTAAAAGGAACGGCATGATCACCCTAACCACCACGACCACCATCACCACCATGACCCCTCCTTGACCACGACCACCATCACCACCATGACCCCTCCTTGACCACGACCACCATCACTACCATCACCACCACCACCACCACCACCACCTGTCACAGTAATTTACAGACATACTTCCTTGTATCGTGTGTGTGTGTGTGTGTGTGTGTGTGTGTGTCAGGTAGTCACACACACACACACACACACACACACACACACACACACACACACACCTCTCTCTCTCTCTCTCTCTCTCTCTCTCTCTCTCTCTCTCTCTCTCTCTCTCTCTCTCTCTCTCTCTCTCTCTCTCTCTATCCTTCCTTCTCCTCCTCCTCCTCCTCCTCCTCCTCCTCCGTCAATTTAGTTGGAGACAGTGTGGTGAGAGGCCAACTTACGGAGTTTTGCGGACGGAATACGTTGACACGGCAGCGTTTCTGTATCCCCGGAGCCAAACTGGACGATATTGAATCAGCTGTCGATGCAGTTTCAGTAAATGCGAAGGACGACACAGTGTATCTGATCCATGCGGGAACCAACGACCTTCAGTCAACTCAAATTCAGGACCTGTTAGCAAAATACCGTCAAGTCATTCGGAAATACAAGACCAAGTCCCCTCACATCATCGTCTCTGGAATTCTACCGAGAGTCAATACGTTCGCCGGATACAACAACAGTAAAGCGTACGGCGTCAACACTAGTCTAAAGCAGTTATGTAACGATGAAGGCGTAGGGTTCATGAACGCATGGCATCACTTCAACCAGCGCCCAGATTTGTTTTGGGAGGACGGACTCCACTTGAACGAGGTTGGTTCGGCGCGGCTAGGAAGGCTCCTGAACGATGCAGTTGAAAGCTTCTCGAAAAGCTATTCAAAAAACTGGAGGCGAGGGCAAGGCAAAGGCAACCCTTGATCAACCGAACCGTAGCGTCGATGCGGCTTGCAAGAAACTGTGTAACCAACGACGCCTCCGACAAGCGAACTCATTCAACACGACGCGGCCAAACCAGTAGTCACATTTCCATTTTGTACAAATGCACGCAGTCTATTACCCAAAAAGGACGAAATTAGGGCGTATATTGCAACTGAGAAACCAGATGTGGTAGCCATCACAGAGACTTGGGCCAACTCTGCACATCTAGTATCTGAACTGTCATTTCCCGGGTACGAAAACTTCCAAAAAAATCGAATGCACAAGAAAGGAGGAGGAGGAGTAATTTGCTACGTAAAAGTACGCTCCCTGCCATAAAAATAGACAAACAGGACGCAGAATTACGACTCCGTCTATGTGGAAATAACTGCGAATAATAAGAAACTAACACTTGCGACCGTATACAGGCCTCCAAAACAACAGGCAGCCGATGACACTGCCCTGTACGAAGAGCTTCACTCTTTAACACAAAGTAAAGAAGCAATAATAATTGGGGACTTTAATTGCCCTAACATTGACTGGGGACAATTGACTGGAGATCAAGAGGGTAACAGGCTTATAGAAATGGTGGAGGATTCGTTCCTCACTCAAGTTGTAACTCAACCAACAAGAGAAAACAATCTGCTGGATCTGGTATTAGTAAGCGACCCCGACCTCATTCGCGACTGTGAAGTTGGTGAAAAAATTAACGGTTGCGATCACCACTTAATCCGTTTCAATGTCAACATAAGTCACAAACTCGTAGACAATCCGTCAGTGATACCCGACTACAAAATCGCAATTTTCAACCTAGCCCGTGAGCTGCTTCCCTCTGCGACCTGGGACCAACTTCACCTAACCGACAATACAATCGACAACGTGTGGAACAACTTCAAAGATAAGCTTTTGGGAGTAGAAAAGGCTACAGTGCCGACGAAACCCAGGCGAGTAAATGGTGCCGTAGATCCACCG